>NW_015386700.1:409870-412989 GCF_001527695.2 Protobothrops mucrosquamatus
AAAAAAATCAAAGACTGCATCATATACAGTACATTGATCCACCAAGAATAGTGAAAGAAAAAGGTTAGTTCAAACTTGAAGGAACTCAAATGTTCTATGAAAAAAAATCTGTGTCATAAAGCCACCAGAAAAGAAATAGGAATGGAGTTCCTAAAATTGATGTTCCTGTTAAAAAGTTCTGTACTTAACAAGAACATTAAGTTAATCCACATTTCTACATAAAATATGTGTCTTAACACTCTATACAAATGTTTTAAATTTAAACACAATGTATGTAATCAAAACATCGAAGATGATGACCACATAACTTGCTTATTCAGTCATCCAGGTGTTCCTAGTCAATGCACAGCTTTATGATGTCTGTCTACTTGCTTGTTTAATCTTTAAATGAAACCAAGAGAACTATTTTCTGTAATAAGAATAGATAGAGATAGACTTATATACTGCTTCACAGTGCTTTACAGCCCTCTCTAAACAGTTTACAGAGTCAGCCTATTGCCCCCAACAATCTGGGTACTTATTTTATTGACCTCAGAAGAATGGAAAGCTGAACCAACCATGAGATGTGAGAATCGAACGTCTGGCAGTCAGCAGAATTAGCCTGCAATACTGCATTCTAACCACTGCACTGCCATGGTTCCTAATAGAGATAGAGAGACAGAGACAAAGACAGAGATTGAGATAAAACAATAGATGGATTAAATATAAATCTTTAAGAAAGCTCATCCATAGACAAAGAATGGTCCAAGAATATATTTACATGTCATTCTAGAGTTGCTGAGAAACAGTCAGGATATCCCTATTCTCCTCTTTGACATTAACAACCAAAGGGGGAGTTCAGTCATCACACTAATCTGGGTAAACTTTTCAAGTGGGGGCTTATCTGAAATTTTGAAAGCATTGATAAGCCAGCAAATGTCTGCAATGGGAGATTTGCCAAAATGGTTGCTTTACTTTATTTATTGAATGTTTAACCTGCCAAAATCATGCAACCATCCTTAGTTTACAAGGGAGGAATGGACCACTGGAAAGGAGGACAAATGGGGGTGGGGGGAGGAAAACATACTAACTGTCTAACTTTCTTGGCATTCACAACAAAAATAACAGTGAAAAGGTGGGGAGAAAATGACCTACATGTACATAAAAATAGTTTTTTCCAGCATCTGTTTTGTTCCATTGGAGGAATGTGCTATATAGCCCATTAAGAGGCAAAAGCCTTCAGCCTGCAAATTATTAGGGCCATGTCAATTTCTGGTAGCAGTCAAGCCAGCCAGAGGCTACTAACCAACTAAGGTCACAGAGCTGAACTTGTTAACTTGCAGTAAGCACTTATTAGAGAAGCGTTGCTCTGCAGACCAAAGCTGCCCAGGATAAGAGATTCAAAAAGTCAGACAATATTTGATTTTAAAAACTTGTCCTTCTTTTGTCTGGATGCCTGGGAAAACTGACTTAACATCCTGTTCCAAAAAGGGTTAGAGACAGGCACAGCTGAGTATAAAGTGCACCTCTTAAGGAGGGAACACACTACAGCTTCTTTCTAAGCAGCAGAAAACACTCCCTCCTACAATGAGGTGTTGACAGGATCCAGCTAACCATATACATGTCAGTTATTTGTAAAAGCCAGGAAGGGAATGGATGTGACTGACAAATGGCACTGGACATACTAGTGAGCACCCTATCCCCATCCAAGTAGAAAGCAGGCAAGAGTTCCAATAACATGGCAATGTATCGGCCCAGTTTCCCCAATGGATCTCACCCATGAAGACTCAAGATTTTGGTGAGCTTAAACAACTTTGTCAACAAAGCAGTCAAAACTGCCAGGAGGGGGAATCTGACTCCCTCCCCATATCTGATTCTGTAATACTGAAAAAAGTAGCCAACCTTTGGATTGTTGCCCAAAATGGGAATAAAAGCAAAAGCACTTTGCTTTCCTTAGCACCGCAGTGTAGGCCCAAACTTCAGATCACGCTCAGTCTCCTCTCTAGGTGTCTTTTCTGCAGCTTCATCTCTCAAGGAGTTAGTCAAGATTGGTGGGGAAAAAAGGAGAGCCATCCTGGAGCAATCACACCAAGAGAGTGCATTGCCTCCTGCTGCCAGAGGCTAATCAGGCAATTGACCAAATTGTTTTCCAGATTACTTGGAAATTACCCAGGCCTCCAGGAGTGTTCTCCAGTACAGGAGATGGAGAATTCACCAATGGGTTTTCACTGTCTGCCTGCTCTTGAGACCAAGCAGCCAAACTTGCCACGCCCCTCTTGCTAGTAGATCCAGTCTTAACTTGGTCTCCGCTCTTAGAAGACTTATTTGACTTGGCTCTCATCTCAGCAGGTTAGATAAAGAAACACATTGGTGAATTCTCCCTTATTTCATTGGCAAATTTAAATTAATCTTCCCTTAATATTTCCCCACCATTGCTGAGATCAATTCTGATCTCAAAACCTTTTAAAAGGGTGGGGTGTGTGTGTGGGTGGGGGGGAAATTTTCCTGCCCCATTCCCTTCTCCCTTTCCCAGGGCCCTGGGTGTGGGGGGGGGGTGTTGAAGGCATCAGCAGAGACTGCTTGCTGCGCCTTCTCCCCAGCCTCCCCAGCTTTCAGCCTCACATTTGGGGCAAATTGCAGCCTCCTGACTCGGATTTAAGCCTGAATCCGGATCGTTGGAGGCTGTATAAGCAGCCCAGAGCCCTTGCGGACGCCATTTTGGCTGCCTAAACTCCGGTTGCAAGTCCAAACAACCGGTGGCTGTTGGGGGCTAATTTGGCCACCAATTAATGTTAAAAGCTGTTCTGCTTCCCTGGGGAGCTCAGGTCCCCACGCTGAGGCCGCGGAATGGTTTAATTACCGTCTAAAAGTTGCGGCCGCCATTTTGAATAAATTTTAAAAAAAAATTTTTTTTTTTAAAAATAAAATAAATCAGCAGTGCGGGGGGAGATATTAATACCTGGCTGCAAATAGCATCCCAGCTAGGCAGCAGGACCCCTTAATTTCTCCATTTAGTGCTCCTGGCTCGAGTACTTAAAGCTCATTACAGCAGGGGCAGCCATCTTGTACTCCACGTGGAGTCCTATTCGGGCCTATCAGGCCTAGCAGCAGTGTTGAAGGCAAAGGGGGAGGAAATCACC
>NW_015386700.1:416044-417045 GCF_001527695.2 Protobothrops mucrosquamatus
GACCAAAGGGTCACTCTTCAAGGAACCGGAACGCGTCACCATCACGACAGACGCCAGTCTGTACGGTTGGGGAGCCCATCTACTATCTCATTTTGCGCAGGGACGTTGGTCCACCGCGGATCTGAGAAACAGCATCAATTGGTTGGAGCTCAGGGCCATCCACTTAGCTCTACATCAATTCAAGCACAGCATCAGGGGCCTTCACATTCTAGTCCTCACAGACAATGTGGCGGCCAAGGCGCATATCAACCGTCAGGGGGGCACCAGGTCCAAAGCCCTCATGACCGAGGCATGGTGCTTGTTCGCCTGGGTAGAGTCCAACCTGGAGTCACTCAGGGCGGAACACATCTCGGGGGTGGACAACGAACAGGCGGACTTCCTGAGTCGTGCCACAGTGGACCCTTCAGAGTGGGGTCTACACCCGGACCTGTTTTCGGACATCTCTCGCAGGTTTGGCTGTCCAATTCTCGACCTGTTCGCTTCAGCGAACAATGCCCAACTCCCCAGGTTCTACTCCCGTTACCTCCTTCCGGAGGCGGAGGGGACGGACGCATTGCGAATTCAGTGGCCACGAGGTTTGCTTTACGCCTTTCCGCCACTCCCCCTCATTCCTGCGACCATCCGCAAACTGCTTCACGAGCAGGCGGAAGTAATACTCGTAGCACCATATTGGCCACAGAGGCCGTGGTTTGCAGACCTGATGAACCTGTCCCAATCGCCCCCCTGGAGGATTCCCCCTCATCAAGTGTCACTGCATCAGGGGACCCTCAGCCATCTGGACCCCCAATGGTTGCAACTAACTGCTTGGCACTTGAGCGCGACATAATGACGCAGGAACTTTTCTCCTCCCGCGCCATCACCATTATTCAGGCTGCACGTCGTCCAGCGACAAATCGCATCTATGATTCCACTTGGAAGAATTTTTGCCTTTGGTGCAGGAAGCGACAAATTGTCATTTCCAACCTGACCATACCCCAAATAGTAGATTACTTATTGGATGG
>NW_015386701.1:0-2214 GCF_001527695.2 Protobothrops mucrosquamatus
TAGGTCTTAAATGTCCTGCAACAAGCAAGCCTGGAAAGATGTTCACAAATCTAGATGCCATCACATTAGAGCCTAAGAATAGCCCTGTTTTGATCAGGGTAAGCAGCTTAATCCAGCAGTTGGTTTCTCACAGTGACCAACCAGAAGCTTCTAGAATGCTGCTATACAGGAGATGGAGACCCTTCCCAGTGTTTTTTTTTTCTCGGAAACTTGTATTTAAAGTCCGGATGCCAGCAAGCTAGAAGTACCTGTTAGTCTTTGAACCCTTGGTAAATCTGTCCTCTATGAATTTATCCAATCCTGTTTTAAAGCTATCCAAGTTAGTGATCATGAACACATCTTACAATGATCAATTATGCGAGGTAGTATTTTCTAAACAAGCTGGATGACTCTTGAACTGAGTGCCTTGAGAGATGGAGAAAAGCAAAAACAGAAAGGGTCCTGTTTTCCAGGTCCAGCCATAAAACATCTGAGAAAAAGAGAACACAGAGTTGAATTTTATAAATTTTTCTTGGACAATATCACACCATGTTTATATCACCTACAGCAGAGATCCCCAACCTTTTGGGCACCAGGGACCAGTTACATGGAGACCGGTTTTTCCGTGGACCGGAGGGGGGCGTGGTTTTGTGTAGTGACTGCATCCTGTGGGTGGGGCTTTCATTGCTTGTGCAGATTGGTTGCTGGCAAGCCATGGCCCAGTACTGGTCCACAGACTGGGGGTTGGGGACCCCTGACCTATGGCACTTTTTTTTTTTAAGCAACTAAAACCCTACTTAGTCATCTATTTATTTTTATCACTAGATAAAAACGTAGAAGCTTAGTTTGATTTATATATGTGCCCAAAACAATTATGTGAGTTAGCCAAGAACAAGAATAAAGAGACCCTCTATAAAAGAAATGGGCTGTTAAGAAGTTTGATATATAAATAAATAAGCAAACAAACAAATGAACATTATTTTCTGGAAAATGCCATGTTTGGAATTTTACAGACACGTTTACAAAATAGCTGTTATTGTTTATATAGTCAATTGTAATATACTATAACCATATGTTAGAATTACAATTATGTGATCCATTTCTTTGGAAGATTGTATGCTCTATGGTCTTTTGTCCACTTCCCCATAAGTAACTATGAAGAAACAAATTTTGTATCCCTATTGTACAGTATTTCTCAATAGGCAAGAAATAGTGCTAGTTTTAGCTTTGCCCAGTGCTAAAGGAAAGGTATACTACCGTTAAGCCATTCTTTAATTTCCAATTTTAATTTATCTTAAGAATCCAACACTTACAGCCAAACTAAAGTGTCCACATATCTGAAATAATTCAAAAGTTGATAGATGAGCAACAACAACAACAATAAAAAAGGAAAAAGAGAAAAAACAAAAACATTGAAGACTGAGTATCTTCACTTCTCTGGAGTGACAACCATTGGAGAAGAAAACCATAAAAGCAGAAGAGAAATCTGAACTGAGTGGATAATCTGAAGGACAAGGTCCATATAGCAAAATATTATTATCCGTTGCATATAAGGCTATTGCACATTTTAAATCTCTAACTTACTGAACAGTTTGTAGATTTGCACCAACTGTCCCCAAGTCCTACAACAATCCTACTCTTGTTCCATTGTGTTCCTATCTAATAATATAACTTAGTTCCAGATTTCTTGATTATTCATAAGGCCCACAGTTAGTTGTGATTAATTTTCTTCAAATGAGTTCTGTCCATCAGTTTTAAAGGTGGACAGTGTTTTGGAATCCAGGAACCCCATTGGAGAGAGAGATTTCATTTTCATTTTTTTCATTTTATTAAATTTATACCCCGCCCTTCTCCCGTAGGACTCAGGGCGGCTTACAGCCAGTTAAAAACAATTTAGTACAATACAATAGAAGTTTTTAAAAATCATTAAAAATAAATATATAATCGGCCGCTTCTACTAAAATTTGGCTAAAACCAATTTAAAATACCCCTAGGCCAGTCCTGCCCGCTGGAACAACCAGGTCTTAAGGGCGCAACGGAAGGAGGGGAGATCCGGAATGACCCGGATCTCTGGGGGCAGCTCGTTCCAGAGGGTGGGTGCTCCGACAGAGAAGGCCCTTGCCCTGGGGGTCGCCAGCCGACACTGTCTGGCCGACGGCACCCTGATGAGGGCCTCTCTGTGGGAGCGTATCGGCCGGTGGGAAGCAATCTGTGGCAGAAGGCGGTCTCGGATAT
>NW_015386701.1:3478-7917 GCF_001527695.2 Protobothrops mucrosquamatus
AAGGCTTCTTAAGGAGGGGCCTCACCACCGCTTCCTTCAAGGCCACGGGGAAGACACCCTCCCGCAAAGAAGCGTTTATAATCCCCTGGAGCCAGGCTCGTGTACCCTCCCGGGCAGCCAGTACCAGCCAGGAGGGGCACGGATCCAGTAAACATGTGGTTGCATTCAGCCGCCCGAGAATCCTGTCCACATCCTCAGAGCCACAGAGTCAAACTCCTCCCATATAACAGTCTCAAGACTTACTCCTGTCTCCTCCCCCGGGGCCACCCAGTCAGAGTCAAGACCTTCCCGGATCCGAGCGACTTTGTCATGCAGATATTGGGCAAAATCCTCGGCCCCCCCTCCCAGGGGATCCTCCCCCCCCTCAACTGGAGGAGGGAGCGAGTCACCCTGAAGAGGGTGAAGCTAAGAGTGGAAAACTTTATAGCCAGGTTGAGGATTCCTTCTTTTTGAGGAAGATGCTTGAATTATTGTTCTTTAATTGTAATAACTCTCATTAAACATTAGTGCACTCTTTCAAAATGGCGCAAAACCAGCACCCACAAAAGAATTGGAGAGTTTCTGCAAAAACACCCTGGTCTAATGTTTGTATGACTAATTCTAGATCTATTCCATGATTCCCTAAGGTTGCTAAGGACCTAGATCTCCTGGATCTGTGCACAAGCTAGCCTAGAATACCACCTTCCAGCATTTTTATACTGGATCTCTGTAATATAATTAATGCAGTTTTGAACCTTTTAATTATTTATATGTCTATACATCCATCACAATAAATATGTGGATGATGACATGGCGTTCTTTTCTACGCCATCTCTAAATCTCCTCAGTCCAACAAGCCAGAATATGATCTATTTTTCTTCATTGAGCTGGTGCCATAGATCTTCAATTTCACAGCCTCTAACGTTAAAAGACAGAGTGAAAACCTTTGGATTCTACATTGCAGAAGCTTTCTTTCAGGTTCAAAATAATATAAAATACAAAGGAAGAGTGACTGCATCCATGGCAATAAACTTCCACACAAACAAAATGCCTCAGGATAAAAATAGTGTCCTAATGGTCTCAATCTTTCATTAGACAAGCAAGTATCCAACCATTAAGGCCAAAGATGTAGGCTTACACACAGATTTGCTAACAGATCAGCACATTTGTGCCTAGTAACATTCTCATTAATAAGTTGCTAACAAATCATAAAGGATTTGATGATCTTTTTATCTTGAGGCTATGCTTTATTTTGCCTTTCTGCCCCATTTATTAGTCAGATAATTAGATCAATCCCCATTTCTATTGTCCTATTCTGTCATTTTAATTAGCCAATAACAGATATTCAGCAGAGCTGAGTGGTTAGTTGATTTATTTACAATATTAAGATAGTCCTAAATAATTTATTTAGATTTATTTTTAACATCTAAATCTGATCCAATCCAGAATGTGGATTTAAAGGTAGTCCTCCACTTATGACCATATGAGCCCAGAATTATGGACTTAATTTGTGCCAGTCATTAAAAGAGGCCATCACATGACAGACCCAATTTTATAACAGTTTTTCAGCAGTTGTTAAGTGAATGTGGCAGTCATAAAGCAAATGCCATGGTTATTATTCAGAATGGGTATTTTTTGCCAGAAACCAGAAGCAAATGCCATTTTCCAGCAAAAAGCTGTAAATCACCGTCATGTGATCATGGGACAGCTATAAACAGCTGTAAATGGGGACCAGTTGCCAGGGGCCCAAAATACAATCATGTGACCGGGGGAGGGGCAGACATTGGAACTTTGAGTCTGGGTAGTAAAAATAACTTTTTTGGAGGGTCTGTTGTAAATTTCAACAGTCACTAAATAATTAAGCAACTATCACATGTATATAATTATGTCCCTTTTGGTTTTTTTGTCTATTCGCTCCATTTGAAACAGACTTGTCATTAAATTAAAAAAGGAATTTAGCTTTGATGATGTTGAAAAGATGCCAGAGATATCCAGCAAGTAATGTAGAATCTCCACTTTCAGAAGTGAAATGAACTTCTTGTGTTCCAACATCACAACAGGCAAAGAGGAGGCTTCTGTCCATCTGAAAAGTATTTCCAAAATCCTAGCATGGTTGTGCAAGGCCTGAAAACAGCATCAGGACAATCACAATTTTAATATTTCTAATTTATTGTATGTATTTACCAGAGTGTGCTATGGATTTTTTTAAAATGGCAATTACAAGAAGCACCTCATCAGAATGAAGTCCAGCTGATTTACATAGGGTTAGTTAAAAAGCCATATTTAATTTAATAGATAGGCCCCTCCTGTTCTAACATTTGGGGGTGTTGAAATATATTATCCTAATTCTTTTCACAACATCCTAACAGAGGTGAATTCAGTGGATTTTCTGCATCAGAGAGAACATAAGACTTCATCATTGGATCTGATCCTATGTTCAGTGCAAGTATTTACTTGATTTCTCAGCTGCTAGTATGATTATTCCAAAATAGGGACAGGAAAAAGGCAAAAATTAAGTATTGGAAGGTAGTTAATATATCAATACTATATCTTAATGCATAAAATGTATGTTAATGTATATTTTATACCCATTTGTGTTCAAGGCAAGAATCTCCTGTTAAGATGAGTTTTGAACTGACTCATGAAAGTATTGTATTTTTTTAATGGAAGAAAATGCCTCTCTAGAACAAAACCAATTTTATGAGAAGACTGAAAAGCAACTAGACTAGTAACTTTACTATTTATTGTATGTGAATTATCTGAGGCATGACATTTCTTTTTATTTCCTTTATTATGTAAGAGGATGGATTACTAATAGGGCATGATACATTTTTAAAGAGTCCACAGTAGACAATGTTCTTTCTTGTGTATGTAGAGAATGCTGCAGAGATGTATGGGCTGGTTTTGTGTCATGTGCTGACTCTTCATGGCTAGGTCTAAAGTCAGCCCTACTCTTACAGAATGAAACAATGGCCTGAGATGGAAGATGCCGGGAATGTTACATGCACTCCCAGGTTTGACTTATGGTCACTCACTCACACACTCACATTTTGTGAAGAATGTTGGTCTTGTAAGTCCCGCTTGCTTTCTATTTGGGTTTTCTAGATACTGTATGTGCAGCCAGAGAAGACAAAACATACACTCAACAGCTGAGAAATAATTATGGACACACACACACACATCACTTTCAAGTGAACACTAAGGCAAAACAGGTTCTTTGGCATACATGGAGACCCAGTGAATTTAAAGTAACAGCAAACTGGCTTGCTATTTACTGGTTAGGGTTAGGGTACATTTGCTCTTTCTCTGTCTCCTACACACACATATCCACACACCCACACTTATCCACTTTCTTTCCAACAAGGCATCACCTAGAGCATGGGTGTCAAACTCACCATGTCACATGATGTGTCACGACGTATCGTGACTCTTTTTGCATTGCCGGCAATGGGGTGGGCGTGGCTTCGGTATGATGAAACCGGTCCACAGGCCAGCAGTTTGACACCCCTGACCTAGAGAGACAGAAGCTGAAAAGAACTAGATCCAAAAATGAATCAAGGAATAGGTAGGTTTCAGGTCCCCTTTTATTCCCCCCTAAGTTCTTACTTTATAGATTAGCTGTGATTGAGGGGTTCCTTTGTCTGGTTCATGCTTGTTTCTTCAACCACTTGTTTCCTTCTTATGTACTTCCCTAAAATGATGTTTTAATCAAGATTCCTGGCTTTTTATCTTCTCTATGTTTGCTTCACCTCTAGTTTATGACAGCTTCATTCGTTTCTCACAGGAGGCAACAATGTGTTGCTGGAGAGGATAATGGCATCCCACCTAGGCTTCTAATTTTCTGATGCAAGGGAAAACTTCATCAACCTTGAAATAAAACCAGTCAATCAATCAGTTCACTTAGGGGAATGATACCATCTTGTCCTTAGTGTTGGCCAATCCCCCTGTGGTCAATGCCCTAGGTCAGTGTTTATCAATCTTGGTGGCTTTAAGATATCTGGACTTTAACTCCAAGAATTCCCCAGCCACCAATGCAGTTCTGGAAATTGAAGTCCACAGATCTTAAGGTTGATAAACACTGCCATAGATGAAAAGATTTATCTGCCTTCCCTATTCTCTGATAACATAGGAATCGGCTTTGCTTTTATTTTAGTAGGATGCTGTAAGCAAAATTGAGCAGACTGCAACAATACAATAATCTGCAGACCATCCTCATTAACACAAGGAAGTCAAAAGCAAAGAGGGCAAAGGTATCTCTACATTTTTTTTAATATTTGTATGTGTTGAATCCCTGGAAAATCTCTGAAGTTAAAAAAAATCTCTTTTTTTTTAATGAGAAGCAACTCCCCAGATTTTAGGCATCCAGATGAATCAAGAACATGGAATTTTCATGGGCAATTAAGCCCCGCACTCGGCAGAATTCTTGATTTTGGCAGCATATGTTTATTTCCCTTTTGATT
>NW_015386701.1:9691-45990 GCF_001527695.2 Protobothrops mucrosquamatus
TAGCCAATACATCTGGATCCAGGGAAGGCTTCTTCAGGAGGGGCCTCACCACCGCCTCCTTTAGGGTCGCGGGGAAGGCACCCTCCCGTAAAGTGCCGGGTGGGCATGGCCCATTGGGTGGGTGTGGCCATTTGGGTGGGTGTGGCCCATTGGGTGAGTGTGGCTGCGGTGATAACGGCAGACTGGGTGGGACTAAAAAGTTCAATCAATCAATTTCAACTTTGTGAGATCTTTTTTATTCCGCGAGAAGCTGAAATTGACTGATTGATTGAACCTTTTTTTTTTTTTGCACATGGCAGTGGAGGCCTAAAGCGAAAAGGTTTTATAAAACCCGGCTGAAGGCCTAGGACTGGGGCGACGGCGCGTGTGCCCACAGAGAGAGCTCTGAGTGCCGCCTCTGGCACCCGTGCCATAGGTTTGCCACCAGTGCTGTAGCTGATTAGTTCTAAAAATAACAGCTCAAGACACGGTGTTTATGGAATCCTCGTCTATATATTTTAATGTCTGTCCTTAAGAAGTACAGGTAGTCCTTGACCACAGTACAACGCACCCCCAAATTTCCATTGCTAAGCAAGACAGTTAAGTGAATTTTGCCCCATTTTACAACCTTTCCTGCCACAGTTGTTAAGTGAATCTCTGCAGCTGTTGAGTTAGTAACACGATTGTTAAGTGAATCTGGCTTCCCCATTGACTTTGTCAAAAGGTCGCGAACCATCCTAAATATGAATCAGTTGCCAAGTGTTCAAATTTTTATCATGTGGCTGCAGGGATGCTGCAATGGTCATCAGTGTGAAAAATGGTCATAAGTCCCTTTTTTCAGTGCCATTGTAACTTTGAATGGTCACTAAATGAACTGCTGTAAGTTGAGGGCTACCTGTATTGCTATGTTATATAGTTCGTTGGATCCTGGAGAGTCAGAACAACATTTCATCTTTGAGCATGATGTATTTTAGTCTAATTAAGTTCCAAAAGATTCCTCTTATTGAGAAAGCAACTAATAAATCAGGCTGTCCATTCACAGCGGTTGTGGCTAGGTCAAGGAAAAGTTTATGGTATACAGCCGATCTTTTCTCCTCTGGACAAAGGGAAACAAAGTCATTTGGGAATCTGTACTGGGAAGCAAAAGCCATTAGTCATAGAACAGCATACTGAAATAGGGGATTACCGGTACATAAAAACTCACCTTCACTCTAGTCTGCATATTTCACATCATTCAAGTAAACACATGAATTTTGTGGTGGATTAACTGTGCTCTTGCATCATGAATTCCAAACAGCTTGGATATGGTAGATCGCCTGAATTTTGTCTTGGGATTAGAACCAATAAATATGTGATTATTCTGCGGAAAAACTAAAATTCCTTTAAAACAATGAGGAAACAATAGTCTACCATTTTGTTACCAAATCACATAAAAAAGCTACAAGAAAAGCAGCTCCAATATTACATTTAGATACTTTTTCTTCTAGACTTACAATGAAAGAATGCCCTGCATTGGTAAGAAAAATGGTATATAAATATTTGCATTTCACACAACATGCATATACTATGATTATGTGGATTAAATTTAAATAAAGCCAGAATAGTTATATACCGGTAGTCATCATAATTCCAATTTCACTGAGGATATGAGCTGGAAGACTCAGAATAAAACCTTGAATCGATGATTGATTCCTGTTTTGACCCACTATATCGCTACTACTGTGAAAAAGGTAGGATCATCTAGCAAGAAAAAGATGAGTCAAGCTCATTAAGAAAGACAATTAAAAATCCAAATCACCAAATTATGCGGATCTATAGTGCATACACATTTAGAAGACTCTTACATTGGTTAAACATAGGCACTTATTATTCTTCATTGCCCAGTTAGCCAGATGTTTAGACTGGATCTTGCATTTTTATCCATCTATCAAGGTCTTCCCAAGGACCTGGGATATGGTAAGCAGATGTTGATGTTTTGTGGTGTTAGAGATATTGTTGCAAGTTGTAAGCTGATCTAAGTAAAGCTGCCTTTTGCAACTGACTGATTTGTCAATGGTGATGATGTTCAGCTAGTGCTCCAGTTCTCTTGGGAGAAGTCATTATACTCCTGTCATTCTACTTCTATTTGCAGGTCTTTGTATTTTATTATCTTTTCCAGTTCTTTCTCTTCTATTCTGTTGTCTCCAGGTACTTCCATATCCCCTATCCAGACTATTGTTATAATCATCATTATTAAAGAACAGATGATCCATTTACAGAGAGTTCTGCCAGACAGTTGAATATACCTCTGTTAAGAAACTAGAGAACATACACAACGTGAAAAAATTAGAATGTAGACCTGTTAGCTTACTCATATATGGGAGTGGCCCTTCCTTCACCAGTGAGTAATCACAATAAACATAGCTTCTAAGGCAGGATGCAGTGATCCCCAACAAGCTTCAGGCACCATTTGTTCAGGTTAGAGATTAAACCATTAGAAAAAGCTCATGATATCATGTATTATGACAACCTTTTAAATCCCTCAAATCTCTACCTGACAGGTGAACAGGGGGAAAAGAATATATCTTTTTTAGATTAAAGAACAGAGTGTTCATTTTCTGCTGACTAAGTCTTAAGGAAAATAAACAATTGCTATTGCTTACATTGAGGCCTACATAGATGTCTCTCTTGAGAAAGACTTGGCATAGAACTTTAATACAATTTTAAACTATGGTTCATGTACATGTTGACAGCTATTTTCAAGGCCAGCCCAACAGTCCTCCCAGTGCAGACACAAATGTTTAAAACATTTGTTTAAAAAGAAACATCTATATAAATAAAAGAATGCATTAGCCATTGGTAGAATGACACCAGGAGAAGGGCAAAACAGTTGGTGTGCTGAACAAAAATCAGTTATTTCTAGCTCAATGTATAATAGTGTTTTTCAAATTGGGCAACTTTAAGATTTGGGGATTTCAACTCCACTGGTGGTTGGGGAATTCTGGAAGTTGAAGTTCACACATCTTAAAGTTGACAAATTTAAAAAAACACTGATCTGTACTATGGTAGTTGGTATTCCCCCTTTGCTCCTAATTTTAGCTATTGTTATACAGTATATACATCATATGGCTACAATTTATGACCAGGTTTTGTGTATTCATAATGTATTATATTTTATTTATATACATTGATAAATTACATTTTCCCCAAGTTTCCAATGAGAGCACTTTTGTGTAGTGGTTAAAAACAACAGGCAAAAAGCCATAAGACCCTGAATTCTAGTCCTGCCTTAGAATAAGAGAATAACAGAGTTGGAAGGGACTTTGGATGTCTTCTAGTCCAATCCTCTGCTCAAGCACAAGTCTCTATACCATCTCAGACAAATGGTTGTCTAATCTTGTTTTAAAATCATCCAATGTTGGAGCACCCACAAGTTCTGGAGGCAAGCCATTCCACTGATTCACTGTTCTCACTGTCAGGAAATTAGTTCTAGGTTGCTTCTCTCTAGTTTCCATCCATTGCTTCTTGTCCTGCCTTCAGGCGCTTTGGAAAATAGCTTGACCCCATCTTCTTTGTGGCAGCCCCTGAGATATTGGAACACTGCTATCACATCATCCCTAGTCCTTCTTTTCATTAAACTAGACATACCCAATCCCTGCAACTCATATGTTTTAAAGACAAAGCTAGCTGGCCCAATTCTTCTCTCTTTCTCAGCCCAAGGAAATTAGCAGTGATAAATCCTTTCAAAAATGTTGCCAAGAAAACTGCAGGATTGACTTGAGGGTGTCATCATCTTTATCTAGAAGAAACTAGTCTACATTTTTCAGCCTGAAAACTTGCACCCTTTGATTTACTATATGAAAATAAGCATTATATATTTTGGCCACTTTATATTACTGTTTCATAACAATGCATAAGAAAGAAATGAAGGAATGCAGGCAAGATGGACAAAGCAGATACCTTGACAATGAACATAGCAGGAGGAAGGACCTTAAGTAGCTCGGAGTGGCTAAGTTTCTCTTCTGTTACAACAATAAAGCGGTGATTTCTCAATATTGCCCTGATTCCAACTGAAGCCCTATTTATATGATAAATTTGTAAATTTGCCCAGCATCATTCCTTTTTGGCAGCGTGGGTGTCTTGGCACCAGGGAGAAAATTTTCTGGGGGAATGTTTGATGTGGAAATGCTAGGAACATGAAGCTAACAAATAAAAATAAACAGAAAATATAAACAAAAGTTATGTTCCTACCTTTTAATAAACTACACTAGAGGTTATTTATTCATGCACTTACTTAAATTTATTGTTGTTGTTGTTGTTAATTGCAAAGTCGTGTCTGATCCATCGTGACCCCATGGACAACGTTCCTCCAGGTCTTCCTGTCCTCTACCATCTTCTGGAGTCCATTTAAGCTCATGCCTACTGCTTCAATGACTCCATCCAGCCACCCCATTCTCTGTCGTCCCCTTCTTCTATTGCCCTCAATCTTTCCCAGCATTAGGCTCTTCTCCAGTGAATCCTTCCTTCTCATTAGGTGGCCAAAGTATTTGAGTTTCAACTTCAGGATAGCTGCCCAACTCCTATTTCTACACCTATTCCACTGTTATTTTTTTACAGGTAAGATAAATGTAGAAAAAATGCCATTTTAACCAATTTGGTGTGTATGGAGGAAAAAATGGTATGGAATATATATTGTTTCTTCAGGATGGCCCTATGTAACATGCAAAAAAATTAGTAAACTGACAACATAACTTTGAATGCTCACTGGATAGGAAAATAGAATATAAATTGACTGATTATTTTCATGGCTAATCTCTCATAAAACCACGAACCTCTGATTTTGCTTGCTCAGTGGAGATTTTGTTATACTGCATTCTTGTTTAAAATGTTACAGGTAACAGGAAACTAGTAGATTTGAACCACAAGTCCAGGTATCATTATTGAACAAGAACCTTATCCAGATTAGTTTGAAAAGGTAACCTTAAAGAACTGATCCAGCAGTTTTGGACTATAATGTTCATTCAGGACTTAAACAGATGAGAACTCTTCATAGGTATTGATTTCATTCATCAGCATTAATGACCAATTTCACAGTAGTTTCTTTTAAAGCAAACTATTTTCCTGTAGGCTGCATTCTTCCTTTCTTTGAGGCAAAGCATTAGATACTCAAAAATGACATTTGTGTGGTGAAAAGTCCAAAGATTCAAGAATTTATTTTTTCCTTCTATATGTAAAATGGTCCTAGTAAAGGAAAAGAAACAAATAATTTTTTCATTGCTTTAAAAAAATGAAATACTGGAATTTTATTTTCCTCATCCTCACTGGCATAAATCTGTTCGTATTCTAGGAAGGATATAAGTATGTTTAGTTTTTAAGAAAATTCTACTATGTGTAATCTGTCTAGCCAACATTATTGAGTGCTTTTACACCCAGGCAAGGGGGAAAATGTCCAAAAAAGGAATATCTTTCTTTTTAAAAGCTTTATTTTTTAATCATAATTCTGCCAAAATTTATGACTGTAAACCTTAGGAACTTTTAAAGGGATTCCTTCAAAAAGTGATGACGCATCAAAGAGATGTGAGTTTTTGTATCCAAAATACTTTGTGGTGGAAAGAACTCCCTGAAATTCAGATTACGCACACAAAAAGCTTTGCTTTGTATTCTGTTTAAAAAAAAAATCTGATATGGAATCCAATTTAAGTAATTCTCAGTGGATCTTGAAGGCCAAATTATCAACTTTATAATTACCCTTTGATTACAAACTGTCTCATTCTTTTTCAATAAGGTAATATGTGGTTGATATTTCACTTCATGTTTAAGTCCAACTGTTATTTTCCAAAAAGAGGATTTTTCCATGACTATTTAACTCTAGCCACATTAACATAATTCTTTTTGAAGTCTGGGAAATTAATTTTCTTTCCTGATGGAAAGTGAATTATTTTGAGGACATTCTTTTTCAAAGAATGACACATCTTCAGGAATTGTCTCCAGAGTCCTGATCTCTGGCTTATGAAGCCCTTAGCAATTGTAGTGAGACATTTTTCATAAAATCTGGATGTTTAGAATGGCTGCAAAAAGCAACATATTGGCATGATAGAAGGAAACATGTGTTAATTGATGATCAGATTTTAAAACCATAGAACTGCATTACAAATAATATCCTCCAAAATACTTGGGATGAATTGAAACTAGGAAAACTAAGAAAACGTATAATTGACATAGAGATGGTTGTACAAGAAATAGCAATAACACTTAGACTTATATACCACTTCACAGTGCTTTACAGCATTCTTTAAGTGATTTACAGAGTCAGCATATTGCTCCCAACAATTTGGATCGTCATTTTGCCAACCTCGGAAGGATGGAAGGCTGAGTCAACCATGAATGGGTCAGAATCAAACTCCTGGCACTTGGCAGAGTTAGCCTGCAAGACTGCATTCTATCCACTGTGCCTTCACAGTTCTTACAGAAAAGCATTGTGGCCACTAAAAATAAATTAATGCAAGAACACATAGTGCACCTGAAAATTATATTTTATAAAATTGCACACAAGCTAGTAAAAATAATGCAGAGAATGTTTCTGTTTTGCATGCATTCTATTTGACGAAGGCTTCCATCAATAAAAAGAAGGAAGTGATTTCTCTCATTCCATTTCCCTGATTGTCTCCCAAAATATTGAACTATTATCCAATATGCTGAAATAAATTTGGAGAAATATATATTTCTCAAAGATGTCATAACCTTCTGGAAACCTCCACAGAATCAATGAATCTGACAGAAATAGAAACACGCTAGAAAGAATTTATAGGCACATTGCACTAGGCTATTATTTATATTTAAGGGTGATTTATTGAGTAAGCTATAATTGGTTGTACAACATATAAAACAATAAACCATTATTTATAAATCACAGTGCTTGTCGGTTGATCTCTTGATTCAAGAGAAATTTCCTAGGTAATCAAATGCTTATGAAATCTTAAACAAGAGAAAATAGCTATTTAAACAGAATTATGAAAATAATGTTATATTTGTATAGATATCAATACATTTTTTCTATTTTTCTCTCAAAACTGAACTGTCATGGCCGCATCAGATACTAGAGGAGGATGAGTTGAAACTCGGACCGTACGATGGGGATGGAACATCTCACCTAGGATATTGGAGAGGCCAAGGACTGAAAATGATGCTGTCCCAGGCCCCTCAGGCATTGGAGAGGGGGTCAACTGGATGGGGAGCTGTCTGTCCTCACAAACACAGAGGAGGATCAGCTGCAGATGGGCAATGGTGATGAGAGGCAGCAGATTCCCTCTGATGAGGAACAGCTGCCTCCCCCACTTGATCCAAGGGCAGGGAGAGTGGAGTGGAGGCAAGCTCAAAGGAGGTCTGTGAGGTTGCTCATGAGAAGGTCGCCCCTCTCCTCCTCACAAGGAACACCTGACTTGGGTTGACTTAAGCAGAGGCTGGGGGAGGGTGTCTTTGTCAGGAACAATATGGATTTTCATCTGCAATTCATCTGTTTGAATGGCAGACCATCTGGGAATTTCAGGGCAGAGAGTATACTGGCAAATAAAAAATGGCAAATCACTTTCATACCAATGTGTTGGTTACCGGTCTCCTTCCAGATATAATTCAAGGTGTTGGTGATCACCTTTAAAGCCCTTCATGGCATGAGTCCAGGTTACTTGAGGGACCATCTCACCCTACTGGGATTGGCCCGTCCCACTCGTGCCAGCAGAGGAGACATGCTGCAGGTCCCATCAGCTCGATTATTTCAGCTGGTGGGGTCCAGGAGGAGGGCCTTCTTTGCTGTGGCTCCTGCCCTCTGGAACATCTTGCCCCCCAATGTGATGTTGAGGGGGCAAGATAGGCAACCCTCCTATCCCTTCATAAGGGCCTAAAGATGTGGCTCTGACAGCTGGCTTGGGGCCCTAGTGAGGGAACTGCACAGTGGAGGTGGTTGATCGAGTAATAACTGATCCCACCTCCTCCCCACTCTGCCCCCACCCTTCACCACATGTTGTTAGGTTTTAATGTTTATTTTAATTACTTATGTTTTAACTGCACATGTATAGATATATACTTTTATGATCGTAAGCCACCCAGAGTTATCCTATGATAAGATGGACAGCCAACAATTTTTATAAATTGATGAAAGAAAGAAAGAAAGAAAGAAAGAGGAAAGAAAGAAAGAAAGAAAGAAAGAGAAAGAGAAAGAGAAAGAGAAAGAGAAAGAGAAAGAGAAAGAGAAAGAAAGATCATTACAAGAAAATTACATGGATGTGTCTTTGTAAGTGTTTGAGGCTTGAAGTGGGCCTGATGTCATCCTAATCTTCATAGGCTTAAGCGTGTTCCATTTTCTAATTGTGTTAGAGCATGATGGACTATTGTAAGTGAAAGCAATAAAACAGTGAATGAAGTTCTAGAAGGGACTCTGTTCAGCCAATGCTATGCCTCTTAATTTCCTCTCCTTTTGGCTCTCAGCTCTGTTTTGCCATCTGTGCTTTAGGAACCTTAAGTTAATAAATGTTAATCCCAACATTTTACAGCTTCTCCCGCCTAGAGCAGAAGGGTTAAATCAGAGTTGTATCAGAGATGCTGCTTTTCAACAGGCAGATTAACAATGAATATCTTAAAGCACAGATGACTCATTTATGACCTTTCCCGATAAATTCCAGAGCATTTTTCATATAGAATCATCCTGGATCAGAAAATGTACTTACTCAAAATAACATAATGTACTAGTATACTGATGGACAGCCCCCAAGTCCAGATTAAGAAAGCTGGAAAAATCTGGAACTACCTTCTGTTTTATCATTGATTGTTGTTACTGTTACCTCAATAAGTTGCATAAAGTGAGAACTTAGTGGAAAGCCCACTAATTAGCAATGTATAGGACTATCATAGAAGATGGAACATCCCAGAAATAGAAGACTTTTCACTGCTGCTATAATACATTCAATATTCATGCCTTCCGCATATGATAGGAGAAGCCCCTATGTTGTGGAAGGGCAGATAAGCTGCATGCAGTACATCCGAGATTTCTTCCTTTTTAAAATAAGGATCAGGAGATTGGAAACTGCGAAAGTCTATTGCCAGATTAGTGAACTGTGAGCTAACAGTTGAAGCAAGATTGTGAAGTTCTCTCGGACTAGCATTTTTGCAAGTAAAGATTGTCTCCAACTTTTAAAAAATGGCCTGCTGCTTCTAAGCTAATTTAAAACATTAGATTGTAAATTATGTCTTACTAGCTGTACCCGGCCACGCGTTGCTGTGGCTCAGTCTGGTTAAATGGAAAAGAAAGAAAAGAGAAAGCGCACGTTTGTAATATGTTTAATTTCACAATGCTTGTGTCCAACAGATGGCGCTGTTTTTCAAAAAAAGCATGTTTTTACCTGTCACAGGTGTGACATCTATATAATAGTAGGTAGTAGGTAAATAAAAACACATGCGTATTCGAATGCAACATTGTGTCAAAATTTCAAAGCAATCGGTGAAGAACTTTCGGAGATTTAAGATTTTGAACAAACGAACATTTACATTTTTATTTATATAGATTTAAGTGTGAGGCTTGTCATAGTCGGACACAAAATCTTGGTGTAGTTCAGATTTGTTTTTGTGTTTCCCCCTACTCCAACTACCAGGTCCTAGGCATATTTATTTTTGTAAACCTGTATTGCACCATAATTCAGATCCTTAGGGTTACAAAACTATTCCTGGGACCTATATTCTTCAATGAATTGCAGGAAATAAGTTACAGTTAGCATAGTGTACACAAACCAGAGCCCTCTCTGAGGGAGATGGGCGATTAAGAAATATGAAATATAAATTAATATATAAATAAATATGCATAATAAAGTAGTAATAATTTATATAATATAATATGATACGATACGATACAATACAATACAATATAATGTTATTCATATTTTGATTTTGATGTTTCATATTTTATGACTTTAAAAAGGTAAAATATTTTCATAAGGCCGCCAAAGTTTTGTAAAAAATAGGAACCATGACTATTGTGCATAATGGATAATATAGGTATGCCAGGTTCCTATTAAGCCAGAGAAATGTAAGCAAAAAGACCCAAAAAAGGAACATCTAGTGCTAAATTGTTATATTTCTTTTATTGCTTCAGACTCTTAATCCATCTTTCATTTTCCGGTCATTGCCTCCTTAAAGAGTGAATGGAGTTTTTCTTTTCTCCTGTAATGTTTATTCTTTCCTTTCTCTTCTCTTTCTCTAAATTTAGCTTGTATTAGTTTTTACTATTTTAATTAAAATTCTAAATAAAAAGTATATTTTTTTAAAAAAAGAATGAAAACCTTCCCCCCCAAAATTCCCCTCCGCAGATACTGTACATACCCCTATTCCCTGATTTACATGACACAGCAGGCCACAAAGCATAGTTAAAATACAGCTTGGAACTTTCTGCTAAGCTTCTCAGCATATCCTATGAAGAGCCAAGTGAGGTTGCTCAGACAGTTGACCAATGACCACAAGTCCAAGCCAAGTTAGTACTGGAATGCATACCATCAGCAGGAAATATCAGCTCTTGGAATGACAATCACGGATTATTTAAGGATTATGTATATAAACTTCTTTTTCCAACTTCCGGCAATAAACAGTAGAGTCTCAAGAACTTTTCCATATTTCCTAGTAATCAATCAATTTAGGGAGTAATCGGATACTCTTTTATGATGAGGTCTCCGAACAAGAGGGAGAAAAATGTTTTTTTTAAAAAATGTACAGTACTTGATATTCATAAGCTCGCAGCCAAAGATTCCTTTCCAGCCTTTTCCCTTTTTTCGTTGTGAAAAGCAGTTTGATAAGACACAGATCTGGAACCTGGATTTTGCACCTGCTTTAATTCACCTCTTGAGATCTGTCTTTTATAATAAAACTGTGCAAAATATTTATGAGAATCTCTACAGTACATTCTATTTTAAAAAAACTAATCTAGGCTAATGGTGTGCTTGTTTTCCAATTCTATCATTCTCACTCATCTTATTTCCAAAATATCATCAGTGCTTTCAACCTACAAGTGATGGTATGATATATTCTTGTTTCAAATCTTCCAAAAACAAAAGTGTTGCCCTTTCATTATTTATGAACCTCCTACTGCAGTTATTATTTTGTTCTAGAAGTAAAATAAAAAATTTAAAATATGAGCAAATCACTTATGCTGCTTATGGATTACTTGCATGCTCAAGAATAAGAATTGTTTCACCACAACATCTCTACTGATGTCTTCATGAATTTTTGAACAATCAAATCTACAAATCCAAACTCAAACTGCCAGTTCTGATGCAAAATATGAATAAAATAAATATCTTTTACATCATGCTCATAAATCTTTTTTCTGCCTCAGTTCAGGTCAATATAGGAAAGCTAATATACAATCTGAAGATAGGTGCATCGATTTCAGATTTTTTTTTCTTGGTAGGCAATCCTGTTTTCTGAGTTCTTTGAATTAACAAAATTTGAACTAAGGCCCCTTTGTATCCAAGTATGTAACAACAGTGCTACAGGATAAAAACAAAGGCTGCCTATTTTCTTAATCTCTTCTCTCAGTGGCCAGATATGTTTAGGAGGTCCACAGGGATGACACCCACCCACAGGACACTGTTCTGATGATCCATGGCAGGCAATGTATTGCTTCAACATCTAATGGAAGTAACAATTAAGAACCAGAAGACATGGCTTTGTCGTTGCGCCTGGGGATCCACTGGTGCTATGGAACAGCCTGTGAAATGACTATACTTCTAAAAAAATGAATAGCTCCTTTCACAGATTATGTTTCTAATGGTTCATTGGTTTTTTTTAATGAATTTTTTTCTTTTTTGTAGTTGTTTTTTTAGCTTTCATCTGTGTTGATCACCCAGAGTTGCAGCTGTGAGATGGGAAGCTATATAGGATTTACAAGTAAATAAATGCAGGAAGTGACTGGGCTGAGCCCAAGAGTGGGGTCAAACTCATCAGTTTTGAGTCTCTACACTTCCTTAAGAGACCTAAGTCCAGACCCCCATTGACGTTTATCTGACGCCAATTTGCCTTGACTGTCAGTACTTCATATTCTTATGTATAGGTAGCATGAAATAAACTTGTACTTTTGAACTCTATTATGGTTCCTGACTTCTTGCATGTGGCATAAATCAGTCATCTTGGTTAATAGTTTCAACCATTCATGAATCTGATCAATCCCTTTTAGAAGTGCCCAAGTTGATGGTCAGTTTTGGAAGAAAATACCATAATTTAACTAGACATCAGCTACATGTATTCATCACTCTTAGGTGTCTATTTCAAAAGATCTTACCTAAATTCCACAATTAAAAGATAGCAGACTATACAATAGACATTACGCACAGGGCTAATTGTAACAAGCCACAATGACATCAACATGAGACATACATTATGACATTTTGCAAAGGGTGGAAATTAGTTTATGCAGCACAATCATTCATGCATTATAAATATGCATTACATATCTGTAAATGTAAATCATGTGATTTGTGTCATGGTGTCACAATGGATGTATCATGATTTGCCATCTAGGTTTCCCTACTTATTTCTGTGCTTTTACTATTCGCAAAAAGAAAATATGTATCTTTTTGTTTTTATTTTCTCTAACCGCAAACAGAAGAAAGCTGTAACTTTTCCACTTAGAAAAGTTTGCTCTAAGTTTCTTTTTCATCTTGCCCAGTAAACTATGGCCCTTCCTCCAAATACATCTGCATTATGTTGTTTCTGCCCTTTTAAACTCCAGCCAACAATGTTGAAATACCAGAAGTAAATATTTCTATTTCGTACAATTATTCTGACTTTAGACATGTGCTGAGCAAAAAAAGGATCTTATTTGACTTTTGAAGATCTTGCTCAAAGTTTATTACATAGTTCAGATTTTTCCAATCGCTCAGATTCTTTGAGGCAACATCACTAATTCTGAGGACTGGAATGGGGCAGATTTAATATACATTTTTCTCACAGTCTTGAAAAACCTAGTGCCCACCATTTGACATTTGTTGTAACTGAATTGTTAATATTTATTTATTAAATTTGTATGCCACCCATCTCCCCTATAAAGCAACTCTTATTTGTATTCCTAATATATTTGCATATTTTTTACTCCTTTTGTTTCAGAATTCTTCTTTTATTAAACTTGTACACTGCTCAACTCTCAACAACTTTGGGCTGTCCACAACAAACAAAGAAACAATAAAATCAATAANAAATTTATGCGCTTACTCCCCCCCCTTCTCATTTAGCCCTTTGCTCTGATGATGTTAACAGGTTGTTAACGAAAGCTCAGCAATTAATAAAAAAAGCCTTTTACCTTACATCCCAGAGTGCTTTATTTTTATCTGATTGACTTTAAATGTCCATACCTGGGATTCCAATATTCAAAATTATCAAAGACATATATATATATATATAAAGAAAACAGACTGCAGTATTTTGTTTTGTTGAATTTTGTTTCCAGCTAATTTCTTAATATATATTAATGAATCTAGCTCTGCCATTTTTTTAAATCTAAGCTTGCTTGGGTATCTTGCAGAATCACTCTCTATAGTTCTTTAAAAGCCTGGGAAATCCTGGTACTTATTTTTCTGTTTCCATGGCTTTGCTGTGGTCCAAATGCAATTAGAATAACATTTCTGTATTCCAGACTTTTAATTCCTAGCCAACAAGAATCTTTTTTAAACACTCAAGGCACAACGATATATGTTGTTTGGTTTGAAAATTTACAGCATAGTTTGGAAGCTGCAAGGCCATGTGAGTTTATCCAGTTGCCAGTCTTTTGCAATTTGTTCCAACATTTGCAAATCTAGGTACAATAATTCTCAGTTCCATACAATGGCTTAGAGAAGACTAGAGTAGACTAGATGAGTAGATTCCAAATTGTCCCTTGCTGAAGGCGCCCATATAGTATTGTTGCGTGAGTGCCAATCTAGATCTGGATTATTTACTTTGACCAAAAGCAGTTTCCCTGAATCAGAATGAATCAGAATGTCCTGCTTCAGCATCTGTGGTTTGATCCCTCAACTCAAGCATGTCACAGATATCTGCTTACAAAACAACACTTTCACTTTTCTTCTTCCTTCAAGTGAAATACGACTGGTCCATTCAATCATGTTCAATGTAATAACACAATACATAATTCTACTGGCACTGTCACAATGGTGATCTTGTCGCTTATCTTTTGGCTTCTGTTCTTTTGCTTGACTTTGAACAAATATGTCATGAACTTACCCTGAGATCCAAGAGGACGGATAGTTAGGAATATTATTTGGACCTTTCTTTTGGTCAGTGCAAATCCTGGAATGAGGTCCTTCCTAGTGTTTCAACTACCTGTGAGTTTAGGGAACAGCAAAATAGGGATAATAACCTTGTAGATGCATCAGTAGAGAGCAAATGAATGGGCACTGAGCCGAAATAAAGGGGGTCGAGTGTATTTAAGGAGACATCATATAGCAAGGGTCTTCAAACTTGGCAACTTTAAGACTTGTGGACTTCAACTCCCAGAATTCCTCAGCAGCCAGCCAGGGCTGGCTGAGGAATTCTGGGAGTTGAAGTCCACAAGTCTTAAAGTTGCCAAATTTGAAGAACCCTGTCATATAGTCTTGCTTCAGAAGTTGCCAAGTCTAAAAAACCCTGTCATATAGCCTTGCTTCAGAAGAATTCCAGGGACTAATTTAAGGTAAGTCTTATGACAAGTCTGGGTAATCTACAGAGCTCCAAAATCCATTGCACGTTGATTTCCAGCAGCCACAATCAATATGATCAATTATGAGAACCATCCTAGTGGGGGGGGCTCTTGCCATGTGTTAACTAGTACAGGTATGCAGATCCTGATTGATAGTTGTTTATCGTGGGATTTTATGGTTAATAAGCAATTCAGTATTTATTATTTTTATTTAATAGTTATTATATAACCATGTTTGAGCAATGTAAAGGTTTGAGCAATGTAAAGGTGAATGTAGAAATGCTGAGTATACTACTTTCACCTGAACACAGCTTCAGACAATAGTGTGATTTAAAGCCTCGTGCCTTGGTATTAAATATTGTGAAAAATTAGCAAAACACAAAATGTTTAAATGAATATGTTGCACAGAGAACACACATTTACATTATGTTAAAAGCAAGGAGAGAAGAAGGGGACAATTTCATGTTGCAAAAATAAAGTTTTAGTGAGATAGTGAATCTATGTGTATGGAATTGGTTTAGTTGAAATATGATACTCTAAAAGAAAATAAATTACACTAAAGTTTAATTTATACGTCTTATTTTTATTGTATGTATTTCACAAGGTGAGATTGCAATCCTCTTATGAAGCAAATCAGTCATGTTCATGTAACATTTTTCAGAAACTGTTGAACTGTATCTTAATTTGGATTATATGAGCACTCCTCAATAGCATCTGAACAATCAACCAGATAAAAATTAACTAGTCAGTGCATCTCCATTAGTTGTCTCCATTTAATTTTAGCCAACAAGTTTGCTCATTTTTCAGTAACAAGGGAAACTTTTTCCATTAAGGATTTTGACTACCAAACAGATCAGACCAGGGAATAAATAGCCACATAAAATTACACCTAAAAGCAATTACAGTCACTTTTCATTGTTTAATTGTCTGTTTAAATTTTTTTTTACAAGATCTTAATGGCAATGAAATTACATTGTTTGTTAGCATCTGCCAGTTTTATGAGTTTGGACCCATGCTATTTAATCAGTGAATACATTTACTGAATCAAGGAAAGTAACAAGAAATTACAACATCAAATTCTCATTTCAGTAAAAAAATATGATTTAGTGCAGAAAGGTATTTAAAACAGATGTCACTTTAAAGTAGCTACATTAGTTCCCTATAAATATCATTTTTCCATATAATAATAAAACAACAGCAACAATAGCAGGATATAGGTAGGGCCCACTTGCATGCCCATAACATAGAAACTAGTAACAGGAATTTATAATGGAAGTTTTGAAACAACCTTAATCCTAGGGTTCTCTTGAGAGTAGCAAACTCATAAAATCCAGCGCTATGGAGGTAAAATTGTATTAAAAATAAGTAAAAATAGAAAGCAAAAGCAGAAACATACATTCTGCTCAAGTTTTCAAAGGTTAAAAACTGTTACTATTGTGTGAATATAAAAAGAGTTGCCAAATATTATTAAAAAGTTCACATTTAACAGGCCGACAACCAAAAGCTTATTCTGAAAGCAATTTAAGATTGGGTTGGCCACAGGTCAGTTTTTCTTTGCCAATTTCCAGACTTGCACACATATCTTGCCAAATGCCAAAGTTAAAGTTTTGGCAAATGGAGATGCCCTATTTTGGGCTTGGGGCCTTTCATGATATAGAAATTACATTTATATCCCATTTTCTTCTAAAAAGAATATAACATTTCTTACAGAAGAACCTGTCCTGCTGAATTACACTGGTAGAGCAGCATAAGTGTCTTTGGATAATAACATAATACTGGTTTAACACATATTGGGGATAGGTGGACTTAAAAAGCAGTCTTTGAGGTAGGGAACCACTGTGAACAAATGTCTTCCATGGAGTCTCTCCTGTTTCAAGTGGCTCAACTTTACTACCCACAATTGTGGTTTTGCTCAGCAATGTAGAGCAATCAATGTCATTTCCTATTACATCCCACTCTGAACTGTAGTGGAAAATTGTAACTCTGAGATAGAGGGCATCAGCCCATAAATGGGTATATAACATCTGCCAGATGTTGATACGTATCTGCTCCTAACTATGGCGCCAAAATGATAAAACATATATTGTGAAATCCTGATGCAGTTTCATACTTGTGTCATCAGATGCAAAGGCAAAGTTTTGTCATAATGTTATGGCACATTATATCACTGTCACACACCCCATTGTTAACCCATGGACCTGATAGATATATGGCAATTGAATATAACATATTTGCCTTGCAACTTAAATTATGTACTTTCTGAACCTACCATGGGCTAATTTCACTGATAGTTCTCGTAGCACAATATGTAGCCTCTTGAAATATACAAGGACTTATACATCATTTGGTCAGAGGGGTGGCTATAGAAATCAATCAACTGATCAATAAATATTTTAAATCTACAATCTGGATTCACATAATTATATGAACCCAAATTTGTTGAGCAATGAACAGTTGGCTGGATTAGTAAAGTCCAACTGTCCCAAAGTGCTTTTCAAGAGGCAACTGGACTGAGAATCTCCATAGACATTTAGCTATGCACTTTGGGATGAACACCCTTTGAATGGTGCTGGAGTATGAACAGATTTCCAAAAATTGCAGACTACGGGAATCATTTGTGCTTCAGTTTGAAAGGCAGATAATACAAACTCATCCCCAACAGCCTGTGCCTGTGTACAACAGTGAAGGGACACAGGGCAGAAAACATCCTGCAGAAAGCACAGTTCCACATCAGAGTCCTTTCAACAGTTGCAAGAAGGCTCCACACCCAATTGCATTACTCAGGTGACCCTGAGGACACAGACAAACTTCCAAGTGGCCTCAAAACTTTCTAAAAGAAGGCAAATGACCAGCTGTCTGCAAGGAATATAAATCCTTCCATTCCCCACCATCCAGTTAGAGCTGAAGAAGCGTCTTGGATGAAAAGCGAAATACCTTCAAAGAAAATACAAGAAAGTCCAGTTGCCTCTTGAAAAAGCACCTTTGAGACAACCATGACCTAGATGACTGAGAATCTCCAAAGACTTAAAAGTCCAACTCTTCAATGTGGTCCAGGTTAGGAAACTGATTCCATCAGAAGACTAGAATTATACTTTATTGAGCTGGGCTACACTAACAGAATCTTGAAAGTCTGATTGTATTTTCCCTTTCCTCAGTCTTACACCCCAGGAAATCAGTTATGGATTCAGTTTGAGTCACTTCCAAATAATTTTTTTCTTTTCTGAGGCTCAAGACATGCTTCTGCACATTTTCTTTTTGTAACAGCTTCTGATTATGTTTCCCATGATCATCTCCATGACTCCCTACACCAACAATGTAAGCTATTAATGATAACTTAAATACCATAATGAATGGTTTTACATAACATGCTAAGCTAACATATAAGTACTGGTGGGAACCCAGCAAGGCAGGAACCAGTGAACATCCATAGAGTTATTTAAGAAACTAGATGCCAGGTTCATTAACTTGCCAGATGTTCTAACTGATAAAAAGGGAACAATTGTGTGACTAATATGCAAGAGAGACAGAGATTGTTCCTTTCAAATATTTCCTTCTTCATGCTATCCTAAGTCAGAAGGAAGAGTAAACAGACCTTAAAAGGAGAATCTCCCATCACCTTCAGTCAAAGAAAAAATGGAGGATTACAACAACCTTTGGTTGACCACAACTAGGAGGAGGAAGAGGGAGATGTACCTACAGTTCCAGACCCAAAGCAGAGGAAAAGGACGAAATGGAGGAGGGATGATGTAAGGGCTGAAATTAGTAATGCAGGAGCCATGCATTCCCGTGCTAGGTAAATCCATTATATGAACCTATTTCCACCATCTTTCAAAGTCACCAGACAATCTACCAAAGTCACCAGACAATCTATAAAGTCAAAGGTATAAGAGATATCCTGTATGATTTATGAAGCTAATTTACCCGATTTACTGCTGAGCCCAGGTAAAAATGTAGCAGAATATAAGCTTGATTTGATGTGTGAATCCAACTGGCTTGTACGAACCAGCCATTAAGTTTTATACACCATAATTTGTTACTTAGTGTGGTTTTACTCAGTAAAACCATGATTAATTAAACAGTGGTACAAACCTAATATATAAATAACTCTGATCATTTCTGAAAGGAATGTTACATTGTTATTTTAGATCTTTAGTTTAAAATAGATTAGTAGAATTTCCAATTTATGTGGGTAAAATGTATCTAACTATAACAAGATACTTATAACAAAACACATAGGCCACTCAGTGTCTTGTCTTTGAATATTTTGGGCAGATCAGAAATAGGCTTGTAGATAAAAGCCTTGTTATTAACATACCAAAGCCCTGTTTTCAAATGCATGCTAACAAAGATATCCCATGGAAAGCAATAAATGTTCACATTTGTGCACAACTGATACCTTTCATATTTTGTAGCTTTGATCCTTAAGGTGGTGGATTTAATTAAAAGTTAAAAAGTTGTTTGCTTAAGTCCTGTCCCTGTAGACTAAACAAATGGACTAGCTTGGAGACTAGTTTATAGATAGGAGCCAATATGTACAATAGCGAGCTTTAATATGGCAAGAAGGTTAAGCCAATATTTGGGAAAAACATATTCCCCATTTTCTCCTGCTTCCTAAAAAATTCTAAGCACAATTCATTGTGGTTACTTTTGAAATCCTAGATAGATTGGGATCAAGACACTTTCACAACTGTTGAGTCCCAAGAGTTCCTGTCACCAAAATCCTTCTTTGAATCAGTCTTTGTATAGTAAAATCCATTAATTAGGGGTTAAGGAGGCCGGCAAATGCCTCTCCAATTACTGGATGGTTAACAATTCTTAGAGATGTGGTCCAATGCATTTAAGAAAACATTCAATAAGGAGTTTGATCACAGCTAAGAATTTAGAGAAATAATGGGCCCTGGATAGATACTGATGTCTTCCCTCACACTTCTGATCCAGTCTTTGTGGTACTCCTTGTGGCACCCAAGCTGTTCTGAAGAAGATGGTATAAAAAGAGATAAAGCTTGTCTTTTCCATTGAATAGAACATGTGGACCATTGATGCCCAAGATCAATCAACAGAAATTATATATTCTGAGTCAGAGGCAGGTTTTCATTAGGCAGACTTCTGGCTGTTGGAGACAGAAAAGGATGTAGCAATAACAACCTATAACTGAGTAACAGAGGTGGAAGGACCTTGGAAATATTCTAGTCCAACCCCGTTTTGTGCACAGGTGAGGAGAGGGGATTGTTTTGTGCAAGCATAGCTTACAAGTGCACACATGTGTGCAGCTCCATTTGAGCGAGCAATGTGCATGCATGCACGCTGCTCATGAAAATGGAGCATGCATGCACACTCTTTCCTGCTGCTCATGCAAGTGGAGATGCATGCGCACTCACCCACCATTTACACTGCCCAGTTGCAAACAGCTCACGGCCCACTAGTGAGCTGCGGCCCAGAGGTTGGGGATCTGCGCCCTATACCATTTCAGACAAATATTGTCTAATCTCTTCTTAAAAACCTCCAGTGTTGGAGCACCATAACTTCTGGAGGCAATAATTGTTCTATTTGTCAGGAAATTTCTCCTTAGTTCTAGGTTGGTTCTCTCCTTGATTAGTTTCCATCCATTGCTTCTTGTCCTGCCTTCAGGTGCTTTGGAGAATAATCTGAACCACTCTTTTTTATGACAACCTCTTAGATATTGATCCTTCTTTTCATTAAACTGTTGTTGTTGTTAGTTGCAAAGTCATGTCCGACCCATCGCGACCCCATGGACAACGTTTCTCCAGGCCTTCCTGTTCTCGACCATCTTCTGGAGTCCATTTAAGCTCACGCCTACTGCTTCAGCGACTCCATCCAGCCACCCCATTCTCTGTCGTCCCTTTCTTCTATTTCATTAAACTAGACATACCCAATTCCTGCAACCGTTTTTCATATGTTTTAGCCTCCAGTCCCGTCATCATCTTTGTTGCTCTTCTTTGCATTCTTTCTAGCATCTCAATATCTTTTTTTATATCATGGCTACCAAAACCAGATGCAATATTCCAAGTGTGGTCTTACCAAGGCATATTAAACCTTTTCCTTTTGAGCTTCCTGGCCTTTTCTTCAATAAAATAATGTTAATTGCCCTCCTTTTGTCCTTTAAGGTAGCCTCCTATCTTTATGCAGGGAAGAATGTTGTCCCTTTATATGACATTTAATGCTTTGTCTCAGGCAGCAGTTGTTTGGATCCACCCTAATATGACTGCCTATGTGTTGCTTTAAGCTTCATGTTTTTTTTCTTTCTGGAAAACCTATTAAGTGCTCAGAATACTAAAGAAAGTGCAATCTAGAGAGGTAAAAGGCAATTAGCAATTGTATATTACAATACTGGTTTGGAGGGAACTGTCACTCTTCTCTTAAGAATATTATTAATTAGGCTTTTTCAACTTCATGCTCTCTGTGGGTTGGTAGTGTGAATCCTAACATTCCTACTTAGCATTGGAAGCAGTAACTGCCATTCTTTTCTTTCACAATCACTTACTTTGACAGCCGGGAAGGCCTGTCACCAAATCAGAAAGCCCAATAAGGCTATGGATAAAAAGGAACACATATAAAGTGCAATTTTGAAGTTGTCTGCCCAGTTATTCCTGAATGTCTTCACATGTATGGAATGTAATGCACATGTAGGCAGAGATAGTTAGGAGTAGCTGCTTAAACAGTCTTGGGAACCTGGAAAAAAAATGCAGCTGGTTTAATAATTGGAAAAGAGGTGATTTTAAGTGTTCTAGCAGAGTTGAAAACATATCTTTCCAAAAATTTCCATAACCCTATGGTCACAGAAATGTTCACAGAAATGGGTTTGTAGTGAAGTTAGATCTGGTTAACGGTGTTAATTTTTTTTCTTAGTTTATATATAAAATACAAGAAAAAATGCAAATAAATAAGAAAATGTAAAAAAACAACAACCCTGGAATACATTTGTATTTTAATGTGTGAACTAGGCCTGTCCAAACGGAAATCATTCTCATTTACCAAATAGCACTTAGCAATAGCATTTAGACTTATATACCACTTCACAGCGCTTTACAGTCCTCTCTAAGTGGTTTACAGAGTCAGCACATTGCCCCCAATGATCTGGGTCCTCATTTTACCGACCTCAGAAGGATGGAAGGCTGAGTCAACCTTGAGCCGGTGAGAATCGAACTGCCGAACTGCTGGTAGCCGGCAGTCAGCAGAATTAGCCTGCAATACTGCATTCTAACCACTGTGCTACTACGGCTCTTATTATAGAATAAGAGATGAATATAGTAAGTTCCAAGATTATTCAAATGTTTCTAACAATAGGTATGCTTAATCATATCTTATGGTTTCTGTAGAGGCCTGTGTATCCTAGTGATGCTAGGAACTATGTTGTTAGGAGTGTGTGCATTCTCAGGAAAATCCCACATGATGGGCAGGTGATAGACAAGAGATCAGAATAAATAGGGCCTACTGGAAAAGAAAATGACAATCCACTCTAGTATTTTGCCAAGAAAACCAATATGGATTTACAAAAATGGGACATTATGCTTGGAAATTAACTTTCCCTTTTCCTAAGCTGGAAAATATCCAATGAACCACTGAGGAGGATCAGTGGCCAAATACATGTGGCACTGGTGATTATGATGTGGGTGGTCTAAAATCAAAGGATGTCTAGAGGTGAAAGAAAGCTCAACAGTGCAAAAACATCTTTACATTTGGTACGTAGAATGTTAGAGGTTTAAGCAAGCCTGACGTCAGCACCAAAATGTTAAGACTGAACATTGATATTTTAGGGATTGCAAGTGAAATGGATTGCAATGGGTCACTTTATAACAGAGGACACCTGATCTCCTACTAAAGACAGGCGAATCATTGAAAAAAATGGAAGAGCTTCATTATTAACAAGGTTGGTGATACAGTCTATAATGATAGAATGATCTCAGTTTGAATTTGAAAGCAATTTCAATTAAAGAAAAAAAAAGGAGTTCATTATGTAAAGACCCAGCTCTCTGGGAAAGTTCTAAAGATAGATGGAAAGAAAAATCTGGAAAAGAACGATGAGCATCAAGGAGGATACAATGGCAATGAATGTAGCATTGGGAGACTTGAAAGAACAGGTTAGGGCAGGGGTAGGCAACCCAAAACACTCAAAGAGCCACTTGGACCCATTTCCCACTGAAAATAAAACACTGGGAGCCGCAAAACCCTTTTGAGATCTAAAATGAAGATAACACTGCATATATCCTTTTTTACCTTTATTACAGGTATATATACATATACATACACATATACATATACATACATACATACATACATACATACACACACATACACACACACACACACACACACACACATATATATATATATCATAAAGGTAAAAAAGATATGCAGTGTTAGCTTCATTTTAGATAGCAAAAGGGTCTCTCTCTCTGTCTCTCTCCTCTCTCTTTCCCCCCCTTTCTCTCCCTTTCTCTGATCTTCTGCTCACCTGGCAAGCTGGCTTCAAGCTGTTCTCCAACAAGCTCAGGGGGAGGCAACCTGAGCTCTTTTATGACTCATGGACTTCAACTCCCAGAATTCCTGAGTCAGCATGGCTGGGCTAGTTAGCTCTCTCCTGTGCTTCCTGCTTCCCCCTGCAGAGACAGCAGCAACGCGAGGAGCCCCGCCCAAAAACCTTTTCAGCTCGTGGGAGAACACCGTGAGTCCACTCTCTTTTTTACTTACACATACAGAGAGAGCGAGAGCGAGAGAGAGAGCAAGTACCTCTCTCTGTCTCTGTCTCTCTCTACAAATGGAGGCTGGGAGCTGCAGGAGAAGGCTCAAAGAGCCACATGCGGCTCCAGAGCCACAGGTTGCCGACCTGTGGGTTAGGGAGATCTCATAGGGAAGATCTATCTATATAGTCATTAAAGTCCTGTCTGTGTACAATCCTTCCATGCTCACCCAACTTCACCCTACAAAAAATCATTATAGGTGAGTGGATGGGCTTACCCCTTGCTTAGGAGATAATGTCTCTCTCTCTCTCTCTCTCTCTCTGTGTGTGTGTGTGTGTGTGTGAGAGAGAGAGAGAGAGAGAGCATTTAATATATCTTTTGATTTAATTAAATCAATAATTTAGCTACTTCATATTTTAAGAAAAATATTTTTCTTCTAAATAACTAGAAGAAAACAAATATGATTGCACCTATGAAATCTTACCAAATTATTGCAGAAAAGTACGATAAAGAGACTTTTCCATTTTCCATCATGTGTATTTTTAAAACATACCTCATAGAGCAAAACCCCAATGATGAAATTAAGTTGAGGAAAGGCAAGCTACTGATTTTTCCATACACCTTAGTCTACAACTCCCTTCAGTTGTAATTGCATAACCAATGGGATACAACTATGGGAGTTGCAGAACATAACATCTGGAAAGGCTAGGCTGCTTTCCCCAGTGATTACATGATTAACTGTATCTTCATTCTTTTAGACATTTTAGTCCCATAGACAGCAGTCTCAAGATGTTAAAACTGATAAAATACTCTTTAGCTAAATAGAGTTTGGAGGGTTAATATTCCCTTTGTTACTGTGTACAAAAAAACCTGTGGTAAAACTACAGGAAACTTTAGCAGCATGATTCTTCACAATTTGTATTTAAAATTAATCATCAGATGTCCCACATGAAAGCAGTCAGGCAGCTGCAAGTCCTTTCACTCAGTAAGTTAATGATTTGACATGCCCTGTAACAGGATCTGTCTATTTTGATTGAAAAAGTTCCAGAGATAGCAACTAGCAGTTCAACTATAGCCCAGAACGATCCCAAGGATTTTCCTATTAACTCCCAACCCTACAAGAAGATAGGTTAACTTTTTCCTGCCAATGGATATTTAGAAGAAATAATAAAGGCAGGATATAAACAAAGAGGTATGCTGATAAAATGGTTGGTATTCAACTTGCTCCTTTATCAGATGGATGCCATTGTAATCACATCTAACCACAAAACATAAATTTCACAGAAGGCAGAACGAGATGTTTCTTGTCTATCTAGAGTGGCATTTGCAAAAAGGAGACACGGAGTCAAAACAGGCAAGCTGTTGGTCAGAACAACCCAATTGAAGGTCTTCCTTTTTTGTATAAACTTTGAGGTCACACACAAATAGAACATCTACCATTTTTCCTGTTTCAACCTTGTTCTCCAGAGGATACTGCCTCTTAAATTCTTGGTTGTTCTTTAACATCTCAGCTCTTTGTCTTCCTTCTAGTCATATAGGAAACTTGCAATAACGCATTAGGTTTGAGTTAACTCTACTAAAATAAAGTTCCTAAAAATATCTAAATTTCAAGGGATTCCTGTAAATAGATGCTGCAAAAGTTTGGGTTTTTTTCCTCATGCAGTAAATCTTCAATAGAAGACACTTCAATGAAAATATCTGCAAATACTGAAACACCTGTAAGAAATGTGTGCCTGCACCTACTATAGAGACACAGTTTTGAACTTGCATTCAGCACTTCGTTCAATAATAATGGTTTGGTGCTGGAAGGGGAATGTTGAGAACTATTGGTACTTGAACTTCTCTTCTTCTTTTACAATCAGAAATAGTTGATGCTTATTTCCAAGAAAGTATAGTTTGGTGTTCTATTTATTTGTATTTCCCCTGTATCTCACACTTAATACTTTCCGTTTTCAATGCACAGGATTTGGAATTAAACGATTGGAAATAACTCAGGCTGAAGTCCTGAAGAACTGTTGCTGGACACATTACAAGTTTGGTCCAGGTCTAAGCTTTGATGATCTTTAAGTGCTGTTTGCTTATAAACTAGAGTTGAATTTGGGTTTGCAAAGAAGCATCTCTGATTGTTTACTTATTATTTATTTACTTACATCTCACCTTTTATTATATTATAAATAACTCAAGATGGCAAAGATATCCAACACATCTTCCTCCTTCTTATTTTCTCAGCAACACTGTGAGGCGAGTTGGACTGAGAGAGAGTGATTGGCCCAAGACTACCCAGCTGGATAAAGCAGGAAATCATTGATTGTCCTATGGAGAGTTGTAATGCCACACTATAATTTTGAAACTCAGTCTGAATAGTATTATTTCTTCTTCTTTTTGGATTTATCACTAGATTCTATTTGTGTTTATCATTGGCATCCTTGCCTTGGACAACTAAGTATCACTTAAGTTATTTGGCCTTCCCCCTCCACTGTTCTTTCATCTTGCCCACTAAGAGTTTAACAGGAAACTGATAGCAGTTGGTTACTGGAAGATCACAAATCAACATCCAGTTATTGTTTTAATTTGAAACACAGATATTTGATGTCATTTATTTGGTACCAACCATGTTCTAATTGAAGGTTATGTTTACTTTATTCCGTATATGAAAATGTGTTCAAAATACATTTTAGCAGTACTGTAGAATAGTTCCTAGAGTACTGCTAAAAATATATTTTGAATAAAGTAAAAAAAAACATGGATAAGGCAGCTTTTCTAAACCTGGTGCCTTTCATGTTATGTTGGAGAATCTAACTCAAATTTCTAAGACCTTGATCTTTCCAAATGCTTTTACATTTCATTCTTCCCATTCAGAAGAGTTCTGCTTTGAAAATATAGACTGCACAAAGTATGCCAGTCTGAAGCCTTGAATTGTATTAAATAAATATGTAATATGAAGTGTTTGGCCAATAATATGTCATATGACTGTTTTGTAAAATCAGTCCCTGAACATATTATACCCTTATAAAGGATTTTTCTAACAAAGCATTTGTGACACCTGTACTTATCTCATTAGTATATATCCTGCAAATGCTTATTCCAGAATAAATGTGTTCAGTTTATATATTCTCCATAAGTTGTTTTTTTCTGAATTAAGCTTAACACACAATGATCTAGAAATATTAACGAATTAACTCCCAAAACAGCCATTCTTCTTAAAACAAAGTATTTGTCTGCTGATTTGAGATATATTTATTCTGACTGATTGAAAAAAAATTATCACGGTTTATTCTCAGTGATATAAACTCCTTTTAATGGCTATTATCTTCCTCCCTCTTGGAATTGCACTATGCAGGGCATGAAACAAAAGCCCAGTGAATATCTTCAAGTTAGATGTAAATGTGCTTTTCCTTGAGGTTTAATTCAACTGCTGTCAAAAGCTAAATGCCCACCGGAAGAGGTTAACATCATCATGGGGGACAGAGATAGAGATAATGCAGCCGAATATTTTGGCTGCCTTCCATTTTACAGCTGAGGACTATTCCAGATGGAGAACAGTTCCAAAGGAGTTCCAATCTTCTGTCAAATGACACAGCAGTATATCAAGCCGGATATCAGAGTTTGAGGGATCCTGGAACATTGATTCCTTGGGGAATGCTGGAAAGTAATCAGCCAAATGTTCACAGCAAAGTATCCCCAGATGAAGCACATAATCTCCATACCATAAACACACAGTGGGGATTGTTTAATACAGTGAACCATGACAACTAACCTTTAGGATTATTTAATCTTCCACAGCAGCTGCACCATTGACATGGAGCTTTGAAAGTTTACTGATATGCTTCTATTTTGCATGCAGCAATGTGATTTTTATATTAGCAGAGATGGTGTGTAAAACAAAATGAAAAATTATAGTAGTTTCATAACTTGATGTGGTAGAATATAACATAAATTCTACTTAACAAGTTTCCTATTTGCTTTTAAAAAATCTTTTTGCAGTCCTTGTGCAAACATTTGAACAATCTAAAACAGACATATTGGTTCCCCCCAACCCAGCAGAAGCTTAAAAGGAGTTTTGCTTCAAGACTTTACAGTACCTTATAATTCTAGACCATTGTAGCTCAAATTCTTTCATCACTCTTATGTAGGAAACTTTTATTAAAGCCATTTTCAATTATCAGTTGCAATTAATACAATTAATTTTTAACAAATAAAAACGATTAAACTTGCTAATATGAACCAGTAAATAAACTGTTAGCATGTTATATCTTATATATGTGTGCATATTATAGGAGCATATATTGTACATCTGTGTATAGTCCTCAACATATGACAATTGAGCCTAAAATTTTTGTCGCCAAGTGAGACGTTCAGTGAGTTTTGCCCCATTTTACGATCTTATTGGCCACAGCTGTTAAGTGAATAACTGCAGTTGTGAAGTTAGTTAACAGGGTTCATAAGTGAACCTGGCTTCTCCATTGACTTTGCTTGTCAGGAGGTCACAAAAGGTGATGATCACATGACCCGGGGATCACATGACCGTGGCAAATAAATATTGCCAAGTCTGAATTTTGATCAGGTAATCATAGGGATGTTGCAATGGTCATAAGTGTGAAAAATGAAAAATGTTTTCACTACTGTTGTAACTTTGAATGGTCACTAAATAAATTGTTGTGAGTACTACCTGCATATAAATATGTAACCAAGTTAAAAACTGTATATATATTAAGGGTGTCATGGGTGCATCATTGGAAGATCTAAGGCTAGTGAAGACATCATCATCATTAAGGCTTACCGATGTAGCCATTAAGAATCAACATCAACTTAATCATATATAACCAATTCATCAATTGCTAGAAACTGGAAGAAAGACTTATGACTTAAGCTTATGACCTAAAGATAAAACAATATTAAAATCAATTTAATTTGGCAATGAATTTGCTACTGAGAAAATTAATACCAAACATTCCAATATGTGATATACTTTGAATAATCTGTCACTATTAAACAGTTCCGTTCTACATGTATTTTGGTAAGTACAGATATTAGGAAATGATTATGCTAACATTTATTCCATGATATTATTTTACACATATACTTAGTTTTCTACATGAAAAACATTTAAAATGTTATGTTTTAGGGGGGAAAGTCTATAGCAATACATTTCTTATATTCTAAAGTGCTTTTTGTAGAATATTTCAACTTGCTCAGTTGTTATCATCTCAGCTCAGATATAAAACTATCACTGCTGGAAAGCATATATTATTTTTTCATCCACAATGTATGTTTTATATATATATATATGCCAGTTTGATTGTTTATGGTTATTATTCTAATTAGGGAAGCATTTCTTCATGGTCTGCAAGCTCCCAGAGGCTTTAAGCCATCATCCAGAATGATGCGAGCTTTCATTTATACAGTAAGATAAATTGGAAATGAACGAAGTTCTGTAAAAGCAGTCTTGTATTTTTCAGATATGCTACATCGCAAAGCAATGTTTTTATAAGGTGCCCTGAAAAAAAAAGGTTAGCATTTATTTTAAGACCGTATTGATTTTTCTTCATATTTCATTCAAAAAAGAAATGAAATAACACCACAGTCCTAGAAAGTGGAAGAGGTTAGTCTGTGAAGCTTTGTATCTTAACCCCAATATCTTTTTGCTCCAGAAGATGTATTCAGAGCATTGTTCGTTCAAGGAGATGGGATGAAACCTAAGCTATCATCCCTGAAGCTTTGTAGTACCAGAATTTTTTTCTGTTATGCTAACTTTCATTTGTATCCTTCATTCCATTGTACATTCTAAGTCTGGTTGTAATTTTTGTTGTGCGATACACTCACTCCTTATTTAGTGATCGAGTTCCATTCCAACGACCAGGATGTTAAGCAAAATTATTACAGTAATTTTTTTTCATAAAAGTTTTACAAAACACACAAAGTCTAACATAGACTAATAAAATGCAAAAGCAGTAAAGAAAAAAAAAAGCAAAAGTATACAAAAAACTCAAAAGAAAAAAATAAAAGCTCCCATTTTCCTTGGCGGCAAATATAATTACATTTACAAAATTCTCTCTAACTCCACAATTACAAAAAAACCTATTTTTTTATTATCCATTTCTTTCCCTAATGATGGAAACCACAAATGATGAGTGCAATTTTTCTATTTCATGCAAAAGGGATTCGACCATAAAAATGTAAATATTATTTTTTTATTTAATCAAAGAGGTTACAATCATTCCTCTGTGGTAGGTAGTCTGGAGCTATTCCTTTTTTGAACATATAATAATAGTCTTGGTGCACTTGCACATATGAAAACAAAGTTCTGTGACTTTTTTCTAGTTGCCTGACAATTAGTCCCAAAAGAAAAGTCTGTACTTTCCGTTGTAGTTGAACTTTTAAAATCTTCTGAATTAACACATGTATTTGTAATCAAAATGTTCTGGCTGTTTTACATGTCCACCATGAATCATGTTAAGCAAAATGATTTGTGTGTGTGTGTGTGTGTGTGTGTGTGTGTGTGTGTATGTGTATGTGAGAGAGAGAGGGAGAGAGAAATATTTCTTATACACCTACGTTAGTTTTACTCTCTGATGTATGTTGTAGTCAGGTGTACAAATTATTATTGTGCATTGATTAGAAAATGATTTTTTTCTTACTGTCATACTTGCTTAAAGTCACTACCTGAGGAAGTTACTAAATGAGGAGTGGATGTATTATAAAAAAATATTGTCATAGAGAGTACTAAGATGTTATTTTTTAGATAATCCACAAGAACCCGCTGTTAAGAATGTTCACATTTAAAAAAAATATAATACAGTGTTGGGCAGATTGCATGGTAAAAAATGAATCCCATTTTTCATTTTAACTGAGGTCCTCTGAAATTTTGCTGAAGGATTATATAACAAAAATTGAACTGCTTGTTGTACTACATTTATTGTTTTGGCATCTGTTGTTTATTTCCTTCCAATTAGTTATCAGCCCTGATGTTGCTGCTTAATTAAACTGAAAACCTGAGCTGCAGAAGCAATTCTGAATGTGTCAGTCAGTTTAAGTGTCCTGATTTTCCAGATAATTGTAAAAAAAACCAGCTGCAGGTAAATATACTGCAGTAGACTAGCACCATCACTATCAATATAGTGTATAAAAAAATCCAGATGTCACGTATATCATTATTGCTAAATATTAAAGCTTTTGGAGTGAAAGTCTTTCTCAAACATGCTAAAGGAGCTACAACGGGCTGGCTCAGCTGCTTTAAAAACTTTCCTTCACTGCGTGCACATGCACAAAGGCACAAGCCACTCTCTCTACTGGACTCTCAGTAGACTGTGAACAGGTTTTCCTAGTGCCTATGTGTACAGATAACACGAAGCATCTTCAAAGCAGCTGAGCTGACCTTCCAGAGCGAACAGCTGCTTTAATACTTCAAGGAGGGGAACTTCACTCATGCCAATGGGCTTTATGAAGTTCCAGCTGAATGCTTTGCAGTCCTAGTTATTATTTTCTAAGTGATATTGAGTTCAGTAAGTACAGCTCAACATTCACTTTCTATAAACAGGCACTTGGTCAATTCCAATGGCTTGTTTAGCTTTGTTCCATGAGCAGAATATCAGTTGGCATGTAACTAAAACTGTGAATGTTTAATGGACTTTACACTTTCTCCCTAAATAGCTTTCCCATGTGAGACAATGATTATCATGTGAACTTCCTTCATATTCCTGTATTGTAAGAACCCACCATCTCAGTGAGAGAACTTCTGTTTGAGAAGCTAAATTAGCAAAAGAAACTGGAAACTATGGACCAAATCCAGGCCCGATTGGCATGGCATTATTCAACTAATGCATAAATTATATTTTACATCTCTGGGAATTTTCAGGCTTTGCTCCAAACTAACCGGGTATTTTAAATTTCTTATAATGCACGTGAAACAACCAAATGGCCAAACAGAAAGGAATAGGACAGTACTGCATTATTTTAATAGCTACATCTCTGTAAAACATGATCAATTCTAGAATAATCAGACAGAGGAGACCAATTATTTTTAAAGTGGCTTATTTTATTGTTTTGATATAGGCATGAAGAATCAAAAGTTTAGCTGTGGAAGAATAGGAACAATAACAATGATAGGGAATACAGTAGTGGCCAAAATTGTGGAAACCTTTTGGGAAAAGTGCACAGTAGAAATGTCACCTTTGTTTAAGTTTCCACCAATTTTTCTTCTAATTTCTTTATAACTATAGCCTTGTTCACTTAATACTACTATTTTACATCGTTTTCTGGGCAACCAGTCAACTCTTTGCACCATTACTTTAATTTTATTACGTTTTACAAGCTCACTAAATGAAAGAACACAAAAAAACCCAATCAACTTGATAGCGATCACATAACACACTGACAAATGTCCTCCTCTCAGCTTCAATACATGACATCAATAACTGAATCCTATTGTGATCTGATTGGCTCATTGCCAAAACAAGATGACACCTGATTGGCTCTCTAAACACTCATGGTCATTGGCTACAATCAGATGAAGGAAAGCTACCTTATATCAACCTAAGCAAGTTGTGCTTCCTTTTTCTGGTTATTTGGTTATAACTTTTCATAGAACACAGTACAGATAATTGAACAAACTTTGTTGCATTACATTCATGATTAAATTATCTTTCCATTGATATAAAATTTTATGATACTACTCCAAAAAAAGTGATGTTATTAGCCATCAAACCTCAAAAATACACTTTTCCACAATTTTGGCCACTACTGTACACTGCACATCCTGATACTTTATGGCCAGCAAAACTACTGTAAAATGTTGTTTTGATTACATATTCCTCGGTGCTATTCATGTTTAATGAAAAATTAGCACATCATTTTATCTCTCTTAAAAAAATCATATAATTCCACAGTTTCAGTTGTTGAAGAACTATAAAAATAAATATTTAAATGAATAAAATGTATTTAACCCAACTAACCATTTTCTAAAAATATTACATGCATTTTTTAAAAATTAAGATTTTGAAATTCAAATAAGGATTAATAAAACTTCACTATGATGCATGATCGGTGAAACAAATAGGTATTATATTATAATAATTTCTCTGCATGAACTAAAAAAACTAAATAGTCAGGACACTTTTTTCATGCTGATTTTTGACTGTAAAATCAAGGCTTCTGGGCCAAGTGTAAGACAAAGATTTCTCAGAATGAAGTCATTTTAGAAGCTTTGATAGGAAATGGCTTTTTTCTTTAAAAAAAAATTTAAATAGCACAAAGGATACTTTTTATTGAGAGGTCCCATGATAACCAACAGTTTCTTAGAGGAATTGTAATATCCTATTAAGTGGTTTCAGTAAAGCTAAGATCTTTCTGTGACTTCTCCTTTGCTGTTAGTAAAGTGTAATTTTGTAATATTTTTTCATCATGCTATTTCTGGTAACTCCTTCTAATTAACACTGGTCAATTAATAATAAAATCTCTATGAATTTCTAATATTAGCAACACCTTGTCTGAAACAAGATATTAATATTTCCAGAAAAGTTAAACTTTGCCCTAAACTAAGGTTTTATCGAATAAAGAAATTTATCCCAAGTTCTGTAAGAAAAGCTTTGAAAACCCTTAATATAATACAGTTCAACCAGTCAGCTGATTTTTTTCTTGCGTTGAACAATGAAAGGCTTACATTTAGCTTTAAGGGTATAGATATTATTCTAGATTACAATTTCCTGATGGATAAATGAATATTTTTGTTTCTTGTTGCTAAAAGGATAGAAAAATATACTCTCTGCTGTCAAAGCTTTGAAAAGAGTCTTGATGCCTTTAACAATTTTACTTTTGGAGTTTATATGCTGTTTAAATAGACTTGCATTCATCATCATAGTAGCCTAAACACTTGCAACAGAGGCCAGATTCCTGTAAAGTTACCTCTAGCTTTTTATAGTCATATGCAGTGTTCCTTTTTCGTTGTACAAACAAGGTTGAAAGAAACAGTACATTCTCCTAGAGAGAAAAATACCAGGCTCATTAGAATCCCATGAGCTACTGTTATCATGAAGTAATTGACCATGTTACTATAGATGGTTAAGTATCGTAAACTGAAATCAGAGAATGCTTTGTGCAAAGGCTAAATACAGAATCAGATAAACCTCGCTGGAGGAGATAGAATTGCAGTTCCTATTGATGGTCTCTAGTTTGGAAAGAGCATCAGGCAATCTTTGTATACAATTTTGTGAGCTATTGTGTTTTCTGCCAGCTGATGAAAGAAAAAAAAGAAATAAAACCAAATAATTTGTTACAGGTAAAGATATATGGCCACTTTGCTGTGATGGTATTAAACTCAGAGGCATTAAAACAAAGCATTAAAAATATAATTCCACAGATATGTTTATTGATGTGTACATTAAGTCAAGTTAATGACTAGGCTTTTTACAACAATTGAACTGATAGACAAATGGCAACAGAAGCAGTTATGTGTTTAGGCAAAGATTAAAAAAACACTTGTTTTAAAACAGAGCAATAAAATAAGATGAGATATCAAGATCATTCGAATATAAATTGACTGAAACAAAAGTAAGTTCGCAAAAGATATAGAATAACCAAATCCATCTTCGTTCATCCTTGCTTTTTGAAAATCACTCACTACTCTTAGTTAGTAGGATATGAACACCAAAGTGCAACCATCTTTAATTTTTACCTTAGCTCTTGTATCAGAGGGACATTAGTCTATTTGCAAAGAATGGTGTACTAATTAATTACAATATGCAACAGCTTGCTCTTCATCTAGGCTTTCATAAATAAGGTGAATTTCAATTCTGTCTTATAAAATAAGTAGCCTGTTATTTATGAAAAGTGTTCATAACCTACCCACTCACTATCCTTCTATCCTTCTGTGTCCTATTTTACATTTTTAATAGGTTAGTTCAATCTTATTCAATCTGGCACTTTCCAGAGACTGAAACTACAATTCTCCAAGTTCTAAGTCAAGGGAAGGCTATGTATTTACAAAATACAGGGCAAAATAATTTCTCAAATGGACATTTGCCACTAAAATCAAAATCACCTTATTCTGCAAATTGTAATTTGCCCTGTGAAATGCTGATTGGTAACCATATTTCTCCTATAATACATAAATATGGTATTTATATATGAATGAATCATATTTATTAATGAATGAAAAAATATATATCTAAGGCTAAGGAATAAAGAATAAGCCTCATATGTATGGGCTAGATACAGATTTAGAACAGATCGATAAAACAATACAATCTAAATTAAATATGATTAATTTAAATTTGTTTGATTATAATAGACTATTTTGGCTAACTCTGATCCAGTTTCTTTATTCCATGCTTCTCAAGTCAAAATGCTGGAATATTTACAACATTGGAATGAATACTATTGAAGATTTAATATCAACTCTCTTTAACTTGTGATGTCATCGCATGACACAACTTACACAAAATTCAATATAATCCTTCTTTCTTTAGTAAATACTCGGGAACTCTAAATTGGTTCCAATATGGAAATACTATAGTTTAATATGCAAAATTATCATAGTTCAGCTTTCACTGATCCATGTACACATAAAAAGCATCCATGTGAGTCTCATGGCCATTCTGAAAACATATTATGAGGGCTACTTGACTACAAGAGGGCTTCAAGTTGTAAATGTTACAGTATTCAAATTATGCCTTTCTTTGTTTCAATGCTTCAGTTTTGTTCTCAGGTATGGTAATTTTTAATTTCTTAAGGTTAGTTTCCAAAAGGTAGTAGGAGCCAATGTCCTTCTGGATTCCCAAGATTCCCAATGGCAGGTGCAGCAAAGTGATCCAAGCCCCATCCCATTTGTGTAAATTGTCAGTGTCACACAAAACTGGGAGGCGTGAATTATCACACTAAGCTCACCATCTTGCAAATTTTGACCTTTCCCCTACTCTCATAAAGATCTTTGACACAGCCTTCTCAGAACACTTACAGTTTATTTAAATTCTTTGCCCATTTGGGAATCTATCAAAGTATTTCTTTAAACCTTTGTATTAAAGAATACATTACATTATCAATTGTCTTTCCTTTTTCTCTCTTCTTCCTACTGTTATCAAAAGAGGAGCTGAGATATACAGGATGAAGAACACTTACACACACACACATGCACACACATATATAGAAGCAAACAAGCATGGAAATTCAACATAATTCAGTATGTATTTTACATACATATGTTAAAAGCAGCTGATGACAAAACCATAAAAGAAAATAAAAATCTCAGTACTTACTATGCCTAAGAAATCTAGAATTAAAATCCCCTACCCTTTTCTGTATGTTACAGCAACAAAATAAGTGCTATGTGCACACAATGTAAATGATAAGTTAAGGACTTATTTTATGTAATCAAGAGCTTGACTCAATCCTATCTATGTGTACTACTTAGACTTCTTTTAATATCTGCTGTTTTTCAAGATAATGTGCATATTCTTCTTGAACACTTACAGAACTTTTCATCATTGATGGATAAAGTTTATTTAACTTTTTTATGAAGGCAAAAGACAAATTGTATTCCCCATGGGAATTAAAGGAACTATGTGGACACATAACTGTTTCAAATTCTCTAAAAAACATTAATGCTCCCTTTTGTGCCAAACACAGTGCTAGGCTGCATTAACAGAGAGATAGAATCAAGATCACGTGAAGTGTTAATACCACTTTACAATGCCTTGGTAAGGCCACACTTGGAATACTGCATCCAGTTTTGGTCACCGCGATGCAAAAAAGATGCCGAGACTCTAGAAAGAGTACAGAGAAGAGCAACAAAGATGATTAGGGGACTGGAGGCTAAAGCATATAAGGAACGGCTGCTGGAATTGGGTATGTCTAGTTTAATGAAGAGAAGGACGAGGGGGGACATGATAGCAGTGTTCCAATACCTCAGGGACTGCCACAAAGAAGAGGGAGTCAAGCTATTTTCA
>NW_015386701.1:46090-62630 GCF_001527695.2 Protobothrops mucrosquamatus
AGGACAAGAAGCAACGGGTGGAAACTAAGCAAGGAGAGAAGCAACCTAGAACTAAGGAGAAACTTCCTGACAGTTAGAACAATTAACCAGTGGAACAACCTGCCTCCAGAAGCAGTGAATGCTCCAACACTGGAAGTTTTCAAGAAGAGACTGGACAGCCATTTGTCTGAAATGGTATAGGGTTTCCTGCCTAAGCAGGTGGTTGGACTAGATGACCTCCAAGGTCTCTTCCAACTTTACTATTATTATTATAGTTGTATTTGTTAGCTTTATTTTGGAAAATCTAAATATCTAACAGTTCTTTCGGCAGAATACGATTATAAGAGTTCTGCCTTCAAAAGGGATTGGAAACCCTACTAGCAGAATTGGACATGCAAAGATGTCTAAAACTAGAGGAAAGCTAATGAAGACTTTTCTTTTCAGTTCACTGACAAATGTTTCTTTGATAAAGAGTTTGATTCTACCTGAACTGATCAATTAAACAAAATGTTTGTCCCTACCTGCAAAGTAGCTACAAACCCAATTCTAGATTTGTTAGGTACCACGGTTCTCGCATCACCCTCTTTATTTTCTTGCAGTATCCAAGAAGCTGCATATCACTTATGGTATTTAAATAATAATGCAAAATTTACCACAAAATATTGGATTAAGGCAAAGTATTACTTGATTATAAAAACCAATCAGCAACATCCACTTTTTTTTAGATTTACTCTCATTAACAACAAACATTTAGCTTCAATATTTTATTATATACTTTAATTTAGTTATTTCCAACCTGATGCCTTCCAAATTAATTCTGAATTGAAAATTTCAGTTTCATAACTGAAACACAACCAAAAGCTCTGAGGCCAAAGCTAATTAGTTATGCTCCTTTCTGTTTCATGTGAAGTCATAAACCCTATTCCTTCCCATGTCATTGCTTCTACAAATTTAAAGTTTACATAAATACATCTTGAAGACCAATACCCAACCATCTTCTTTTCTTCTGCTCTATTTGAGTAATTTTTAATTTTTCAGATGTTCACTGAGTGAGCATGTTTCTTGCATAGAGGCTTGTCCTTCTTAGAGAAGAAAGTCTGGCCCTCCAAACTTTCACAGCATACCTGAAATAGCATAAAATTAAAGTCAAGTATTCTAAAACTTTATACACATACATAAAATACAGATCCTTTCAGCACTCAATGCCTTATTGAACTAACTAAATTTCTTTGCTTTTGTCATGGTGAATTATTATATAAAAGTTGGATCTACAAGAAAGTGGTGCAAAATGTCCTGGCTCAGATGATCGTATCGACTTCCACGTTCTGTAATCTATTTACCCTCTTTTTTGAGTTTCCTTGCTTTTTTTCTGCATGAGAATCAACTAGCATTCCACTCACAATTTTTCATTTTCTATGGGCTATTGAGAATTCCGCTCCAGCTTTAAGAAATTCTTCTTAAATATATTGTTGACTTCTGCATAGTTTTCCCCAACTCTATTTTCCTGATGGTTGTTATTAAACATTTCTAAACTGTGTTTTACAATTACAATCAGGTAAAACAAAAATCTATCAAAAAATTTACAATAAAAATCAAATACTAAGAGCACAATTTTAACACTAGGTTTTACACTGTATTTTTTTAGTCTTTGAAAATCAACACTAGCACCATGAATAGGCTTGGAAATAAGATAATAATTGTTTCTAATGTTGAACCCAATATGGGAATGACCAAATACTAAATACTAAGCTTTCATAAGCAGCTGAAATTTTAAACCCCCTTGTAATAGCAGTCCAACCTCTAATGCATGTAGCCTAGACAGGATCAAAGCATGAGTAACTGACTAGCAATAACCATAATGCCTGATGAACTAAATGATGGAATTCTGTGTTAAAAAACTATTGCTTGCACATTTGAACTTCTTCATACTCTTGTTAATGAGAAGCTGCAGTTACATTCATAGTCTGCTTGTGGACCTTTCATTAGAATATGTGGAGAACAAAATGCTGGATTGATGCTGGACAATTTGCTCTGCCAGCTTGGCTTGTTCTTATCTTTTTACTCCTCTCCACCTCCTGCACATTCCTCCATACATGACTCATAATATGTTTTTTATACTTACTGAGCATACAAAACAGGTATCATGCCAAGTATGGCTCAAGGCTTCCAGAAACCTGTCCCCAGCTTCAATAGGGAATTCACATCCATGGCACATGGAACCAAATAATGCATAATAATCTGTAAAATACAATAATGTGGACACTTAAAGAATACCAGCAATTTCAGCAAAATCCACAAGAGAATAAATGCCTACAACAGTGGACAAAATTCTTGAAGACTTTCTCTCTTTGTAGTTTAACAATTGTTGCTTGTAAAAAGGATTAAATATTTTGCTATTTGGCAATCTGATTAAGGGTACAAAATTAGTTATCACCACTCGATGGCAGCAAAAAACATACAGAGAATTCTTTACTGCTCTCCACTGTCTGTCCTGATTTTTGCAGCCCAGATATTGGAGGCTCACACTGAAAGTTAATGAATTGGTACGATGCATAAAAAAAAAATCAAAGCTAAGTAGCAATATGGGAATTATTAGAGTCACTGTAATTTTCCGAATAAACATTTTGTATCAAATAATTTGATTCTGTTAGAAGGACCAAGATAACATTCCATTCATATGGTAATGGATATAATAAAAGAATCACCTGCAAAGCAGAATTTATCTAGAAATTTTAACAAGCTATGTGACTATTTTTATACAATTCTTTTCATATTCTGTACATACTGTACGCATGTACTTCAATAACCTATTTATTGCAGAGGCGAAATTATGCACAATTTATTTAAGATAGGTGGTGATTTATATAAACAATCAAGTACACCCATTTCTCCAGCTACCAACTCAAGGCTTGAAGTTAAATGAGAACTACTTTGTCAGCTCAAGGAGCTTGCCAAATTTGTGTGCTATCTTTGATATGACACATTATTCAAATATATTTATTTTAAATCTGACAAGTTCTTTCATCTCTATTTCACAATATCGCACTGAAAACGAATGTAGACCTGTTTAACTTGGCTCCTGCTTAGACTTTTAAGAGGTTTACAAGCTTTCTACGGAACAGTAGCCAGAACAGACTGAAGAGCTTCTGTTTTCTTTCCTTTTCCACCCCCAGACACATACCGGTAGTCTAAGATTTTTCTTCTGTTACATTAACCATGGTAACAGCAGCCTAAAATAATCTGTGCAAGGAAAGTCCACAAAGGGGCAGATCAGAGATGTATGATTTGCAAATGTGGACATTGAATTTGTATCTCTGATTCTGTCGTGTCACCTGAAACTCCAACTGAAGAGAAATCTCCCATGAAAACTCACTGACTGTAAGATCAATGCTTCAATTATTTTTGTTATTACTTTGTTACGTCCATTCAGGCTGTGAAGCTGGATTAAACCCCACCTTCTACTACCACTGATCAGGTTACCTAATTTGGGTAATGAAATATCTGTAGGTAAACAACCAAGTTCAACATCAAGGATCCCTCAATCCTGAACTACAAATATTATTCTTTATCTTGGTGATATTTTTTTTTAATTTACCAACTTTGTGGCATCTATTTTGTTTGTAAAACAATTATTGTCTTAAGTGGGGGACATTCTGCTCCGCTTTAGATGCTGTTAAGAGCATGAAATTGACTTATTTTCAATTTTTATTTAAAAAATAGAAACATTATCAGCTGAACTGATAGATTCCCATCAGCAAGGAAAGAATAGCCCAGTATTTTTTTTAATGTCTTCTCATCCCTTAATTCCCCTTATTTGAGTTGCTATAGGTAATGCTCACCTGTCTCACAGTAAGGGTCACCATCTTCCAAATGGAAAATATTGTTGCGAATGGGCTTGTGACAGGCCACACACACAAAGCAGGAGACATGCCAGGTTTGTTTCAAAGCATTTATTACTTCCTAGTGTAGAAACCAAAGCAAAGCAAACCAAAACACAAACAGGATTTATGCGTGAGTAATATTTGAATCAGATAGCTTACGTTTTTCTCTATATTTTTGGAATAGCATTAAAGCATAAAAACTGGAAACTGCATATCTTGAGCATTGATGTTATCAACTCTACAGCTTCTGTTCAACAAAATGCTAAGGACTGTAAATCTGGTAGAAGGACCTGGATGAATTCTAGACACCTTGTGCTCTAAATATCACAAAATTCAGTGATGGTATTTTAGAATTGGAAACATTTTTAAATGCTGGAAAGTCTTTCCACTTGACATTGGAAGATTCTTTTCAAAATTATTTTTTCCAGCTTCTGGGGATAATCATAATTCAGGATTCATTACTGTCAGCAGTTTCATTGGTTAGTATTTGAATAACTAGTTTGGAGTTTCAATTACCATTATCAAGCAAGAAACTGGCTGTTATGTAAGCATACATGTTCTGTATAAGTCCACTCACCTCTCTGAACTCTACTTAAAGAGCTGATGCTTAAACATTGGCTTTCACATCCAGTTTAGCATTTCCCAAACTACATAGCACTAGCAATAGCACTTAGACTTATACACTACCCCACAGCACTCTCTGGGTGGTTTACAATGTCAGTGTATTGCCCCCATCAATCTGGCTCCTCATTTTACCAACCTCGGAAGGATGGAAGGCTGAGTCAACCTTGAGCTGGTCAGGATCAAACTCCTTGCAGTGTGCAGACTTAGCTTGCAATACTGCATTCTGTGCCATCACGGCTCCTCTACATAATTTCACATGATAAAGTTACCCTCAAACTCAACTCCTTGTGACTCTACAGATACATCTGTGCAGTTTTCCTGAGAGTAATATCACAGTAGTTTTGTGATTTTCTCTTACTGGGGTGTTTTTATATTTCCCAGGCTTATCCACTGCTCTGGAATTCCTGGTGTTTCCCATTTAAGTAAAAAACAGATCCAGGTTGCTTCCAATCCCAGAGAACACTGGCCAAGTGTTGAGACTGGGATTAAGATACAATGGGATAATTCTGGAATGAGAAGAACTAAAGGAAGGCAATGCACAATTTTGCAGATTAATTGTAATTTTGAAATTGAGATTAAGAAATTATTGTATTGTTCCTTAATCAATAAACACTAGTTACAGAAACAGCTGGCTTGAGTGAGTTATCTAATCCATAATGTTAATTACAAATTGACATTTTACTTACTCCAAGTATCTTCCTTTGGCATCGGGCACAATCTGGGGCAAAGAACTTCTCATAGCAAATCTCGCAGTAGAGTTCTCCCTTCTCTTCCACAAAACCAATAAAAGCCATGGAAGTTTTGCAATGAGCACAATTGAACTCTTCGGGGTGCCAGGATTTTCCCAACGCTACAAGGAAGGGCCCTCTGTTTCAAATAAAAATAAATATTAATTTTAAACTCCATGTTTGATTAAATGCAGTCAAACATCTACTTCCTATCTTCTTTCAGGAGACAGAAAGCAAAATGTATTGATAATGAGAGAAGACAATTCTACTGGATTTTTTTTTTATTTTGAGGTATCAGTGGTTATATCTAATTCCATTAAAAAGCACTGGTCAAAGTAAGCACTTAATGGATATTTTCGTCTCCTCAAAGACAAATTCTGAAAAAACTATGACAGCTAAAAACAATCCCAGTTTTGGAACATAAGGTATTGAAGACCTAAAAGTGATGTAAGACATATTAGAAGTACACTATATGTTATCCAAAAGTGGAATAAATACAGGTTTCACAATGTGCTTCACTCTGGAACAAATGCTAATGCTTTAATACAATTAAACTGAAACATTTTATTCCCAAAAATTGGTTCTAGATCAAGGTAGAACTTTCTGATTCTACACAAGGTGATAGACATGTGATAGAAATTTCTTATACTCTGTTGTGTTCACCGTAACGATTGAATGTATTGTTTTTGTTTAGTGCTTCCAAATCAAAAACCAGAATTAAATCAACCAAAGTGAAAAAAGTTTCATATAAAAGAAAAAAAGAATGCATGCCATTTCATCAGTAGAACTATTTTCTGCCTATATATAAGAGAGGGTAAATATTTCTCAAAATATACAAAGCAGTATTTTCCCTGTTTGCACCTTTAAGAAATCATTTAAAAAACTGAAATAATATAGGGAATTCTTTTAATATAAATTATGACAGTTTATAAAGATTAATGAGTAAACAGAAGCATATACTATTCCCCACAGCAAGGAGAAGCAGAGATAGTCAAACTGACTCTTTTATCCAAAGAAGAGAATATATTTAATTTTGTTTCTATTTGGAAATTGCTTCCGGATTTTGTGCTTGCAATTGAAAAAAAAAAAAAGAGATTTTGACTTTGTTTTTGCTGATTAGATAGGTTTAATACTATAGGAATGGCTAGTATATACTACTGTGTGAGAGTAAAAAGTTGAGGTTGTAATGTTGTTATCTTCTACTGTGCTAAAGAGAGTTGGAAGTTGGTACTTTTTTCTTTCCTTTAACCTAGGGGTGTCAAACTCGCAACGTCACGTGACCTGTCGCAATGTATGACGACTTTTTTTCCATTGCCGGCAATGGGGTGGGCGTGGTTTCGGCATGATGCATCTGGCCCGCGGGCCGGCAGTTTGACACCCCTGCTTTAACCTCTTTGCGCCATACTTTCTTTTTTTTCCCCCTCCTCCTAGTTTTCTATTACTTTTTAAAAAATTATCTTTGTATTTTATATTTTGATAAACTAATAAAAATGTATTAAAAGAGAAAAAAATAAATCATTTGAAAAATACAAACATTTGAATGTCTACAGGTAACCTTGCTGCCATGTGGCTATCTGAACAATTGGCCTAAGCCAGGGGTAGGCAACCTCGGCTCTTTTATGACTCATGGACTTCAACTCTCAGAATTCCTGAGTCAGCTATGTTGACTCAGGAATTCTGGGAGTTGAAGTCCATGAGTCATAAAAGAGCCAAGGTTGCCTACCCCTGGCCTAAGCCAATACCCTCTAACCTCTGTACAAGCACCTTTTAACACTGATGCTCTTTCAGCTATGTAGGGATCCAATTCAAGACCTTATGTATAACAAACTGCTTTGTTCTCACAGCACAGGCTAATTGACGAGGCTCATTAGAAAAAACCACGTCTGAGGAAGACTTTTGGCCCTGCTTAGGATCAAGTTTCCAATTGTCTGCACTAAAATACAGTCGTGGAAGAAAGCATAATGGGAACTGGGAAGGACGGCTAAGTATTTTGATACTACCATTTAGCAGAGAATATTTAGACTTGCTCTGCTTTAGTTTTCTTCAGCCATTTGAGAATTTTCATATTTTGAAGCCTAAAGAGGAATAAAGTTCCAGTGTGTGGAAAAAGAACATTATTATTTCCAGTATTTCATAGACTGAATGAATCAATTAACTTTGCAGGTGAGATTAGCACATCTAATGCCACTGAGGAGGTAACGTAGAATTTTACTCAATAATTTTATTATTTATACTATGCATGACTTTAGTAGGAATCACATGCAGGCAAAAAAACGTAATATGGTTGACAGAAAAGCATCAGTTGGATTTATATTCCAAACAGAGATGGACAGCATCAGCAGTAATCCTTTTAAATATGAAATTTATGTAAATCAGTCAACGTCCTGTTACATGAATGAAGATAATTTGGATGAAATGCATAAATGCACAGCTGTTTTGTATTCTGAGGTAGCCAACTATGACTATGTCAATGGAAAGTAAAATATTGAGTTAAGTCATGGATGTATTCCCATAGCTGTGAAAAAATGCTTCTGTAGAGATCATTTGCTTGAACTGTTAATATTTATGCAAAACAATGAGTGAAAACATATATAGAGAAAATCCATATTCTTTGGAAGACAGAAAGTTAGACGGGTATTTTCATACTATTAAGTAAGCACCAAGTAGCTGATCTTTCACCAGAGGTTGTCCTGATTTTTAAAGGTTCATGAAGGCATGATAAAAGTGCAAACTTTATCTCAAGTATTTTTTCCCATCAACATGGCTTTTTCACTTCTTGTGACAGTTAAATTGTACTTTAGTTTCTCATTTATCTTGCAGAAAATTTTTCTTTGTCGGTAATGGTAACACCATGATTACTTAGGGAGAAAAAGAATTTAAAGAAACTCATACTTTTTAAAAAAAAAAAAATCCCTTCCATGTAAGGGAAACAGAAATATAGTAATACCAAGATTTTAAATTGACAACAAATTTAATTATTTTATTCAATGATATTCTGAGACTGTTGCACATTAGCAATCTATTAGAATTTTACTACAAATATTTCACAGGTATTGTACATGAGAAAAAGCAGGTAGTTTAAGCATGTTGATATTGCAAGGTAGAATGAGGCCCTGTAATAAGACTGCAAAAATGTTGATAACTTTTAGATGATAAACTTATCAATAATTAAGGATATCAATTAAAACGTTATGAGATACCACTCTTAAATTTGGGAGACTTGCACATCATGGTTATTTTATGCATTAGTGTAAAGTAACCAGGTGTACAATGCATTTGGCTGCAACACAGATGTGCTGTGGAATGTCACTTGATCCAGTTCTTATCTTTTCGCAGGTAATACTGCCTCAAAGGGCATGAACTGTAATTATGCTAAAACCTCAACCCCAAAAGCTGAAGGCTATCATAAGCTTCCCAAAGTATTGTACTGCAAGAGTAAAGAAACAACATGATATAATCTTTATAAGAATGCCAGGTGATTCTACTATATTACCTTCTCACTTGTCTTTCCTTTTACTTTCCAAACCTGTGTGACTATCCACTTCTAACAATACGCTCATATAAGTCACAAGCTTGATATTATACCAATCAATACAAATTCCTGGATTCTATGATTGAGACAATTATGAGAACCAGTAAAATACTCGCAGTCTTTCAATTATGTAAGAACTCACACGCTTAAGCAATTTTCAGAGGACGGAAGTGGATACTCTCTCAGCTTTATGTTAAGTTCCAGATGGAAGCATGCATTAATAGTAGTAGTAAAGTAAAGTTGGAAGTGACCTTGGAGGTCATCTAGTCCAACCCCCTGCTCAGGCAGGAAACCCTATACCATTTCGGACAAATGGCTGTCCAGTCTCTTCTTAAAAACCTCCAGTGTTGGAGCATTCACCACTTCTGGAGGCAGGTTGTTCCACTGGTTAATTGTTCTAACTGTCAGGAAGTTTCTCCTTAGTTCTAGATTGCTTCTCTCCTTGCTTAGTTTCCACCCGTTGCTTCTTGTCCTGCCTTCAAGCACCTTGGAAAATAGCTTGACTCCCTCTTCTTTGTGGCAGCCCCTGAGATATTGGAACACTGCTATCATGTCCCCCCTCGTCCTTCTCTTCATTAAACTAGACATACCCAATTCCAGCAACCGTTCCTTATATGCTTTAGTCTCCAGTCCCCTAATCATCTTGCTGGCCATGTTGTATGAACCTAATTAATTAGCATTTATTTGGTGTTATGAATCAGTGCACTCAAGAGTAAACTGAGAACAGCACTGAAGAAGTTTTAATTCAATGGGTTTAATTTAATAATAATAATTTTAATAATAAAAATAATAATTTTAATAAGTTTAATTTAACTTACTCAATATAAGTTCCTTATATATTGATACCAACCTGATAACTTGATTGCACTGAGCACACATTGGAGTCCGCTTGCCTGCTGGAATATGCTCTGCTCTCTGAACCAAAGTACCTTCATTAGTTTGCAGAAGTGCGGCTGTAGTTTTCTCACCAGATGTTGCATTATTGTTGGAAACCCATCCACTTCCAGCTGCCATGAATTGAAAAGGGAGAAAACCGAACATTGAGCTCGCAAGGAGAAATGCCAGCAATTCCAATGTTTTAGTACATAAATGCACAATTATTAAAAAGAAATTTCTTGATAGAAATAAATATCTGATGATTAGGTATGTGTCTAGCATTCAAATGATTTGCTTCACTCAGCAAATATAAGCGTCTTTGAATCCTGAATGCAAGCACATCTTTTGCAAACCTCACGCGACCCTTTTTAAAACCGTTTCTGGTTGCCTCTGCATGTGCATGAATGCCCTTTATGAACAGAGATGCTTTCAGAACTGTGCAAACCAAGTGGAAGATACAGTGATACAAATAAACTGGGAAGGTGCTTGATTCACATTGTCTCAGGTTAAAAAGGTTACAATATTTAAGGGGCTGCCAAAAAGAAGGGGGGGGGGAGATCAACCTATTCTGCAAAGCACCTGAAAGCAGGACAAGAAGCAACGGGTGGAAACTCATCAAGGAGAGAATGTCTTGCCTCCAGAAGTTGTGGGTGCTCCAACACTAGAAGTTTTTAAGAAGAGACTGGACAACCATTTGTCTGAAATGGTATAGGGTTTCCTGCCTGAGCAGGGGGTTTAATAATAATAATAATAATAATAATAATAATAATAATAATAATAATAATAATAATAATAATAATAATAATAATAATAATAATAATAATAATAATAATAGTAATAATAATAATAATAATAGTTGGAAGGGACCTTGGAGGTCATTGAGTCCAACCCCCTGCTCAGGCAGGAAACCCTACACCATTTCGGACAAATGGCTGTCCAATCTCTTTTTAAAAACCTCCAGTGTTGGAGCATTCACCGCTTCTGGAGGCAGATTGTTCCACTGGTTAATTGTTCTAACTGTCAGGAAGTTTCTCCTTAGTTCTAGGTTGCTTCTCTCCTTGATTAGTTTCCATCCGTTGCTTCTTGTCCTGCCTTCAGCTGCTTTGGAGAATAGCTTGACTCCCTCTTCTTTGTGGCAGCCCCTGAGATATTGGAACACTGCTATCATGTCCCCCCTCATCCTTCTCTAGACATACCCAATTCCAGCAGCCGTTCCTTATATGTTTTAGCCTCCAGTCCCCTAATCATCTTTGTTGCTCTTCTCTGTACTCTTTCTAGAGTCTCGGCATCTTTTTTACCTCGTGGTGACCTCCAAGGTCCCTTCCAACTCCATTATTCTGTTAAAGCACCTCAAATCCTTTGCAGAGAGATAATGTTGAGAAACATATTTTCATGATTGTGATACAAATTATTCCTTGACAGGAATTCCTTATTTCCTCTGAGGGTTCTCACCCATACCTGGACTTGAGACCAGACTTTTATGAATCCAGGTTATCTGTATCCTCCAAGGTCGTCTGTATTTTATCATTAACATATTTTTACACTTTCATTCTTGATTCTCTAGATAAATCTCTAGAATGTCACATCCAAGGGGTACAAGTGAAATTAACCATCAGAAGAAAAAATGGAATAAGAAATTTCTAATCTAAGATTTAAACCTAAATGCTTGGAATGTAACTGAACTTTTTAAAAAGATTGTGTTTCTGAATGGAGTTTAGAATCTAGTTCTATTGCAAAATTGTCCTTTGAACTGGACAGAGGAACTGTATTCATTGTTAATTGCAAATGGTAAGATATTTCTAGTATATTACAGTAGTCTAGCAAGTCTGTATTACTTTTGACTTTAAAGGCTAGCTGCCATTAAAACAATTTACCTAGAATTATCCAATTCCAATAAAGAAAGGTTTATTAAATAAACTTTACTCTATTTTCAGCTGCACAATTACATGAAGCAAATAATAAAATGTACCCATTAGCAGGCAAAGAACTAATCATACTTTGCCCTTTACAGTACACTAAAAGGAAACCCAAGTGGAGTGAAATATCTGAAATATGCATCAAAAATAAATTCCTTCACAGAGGATCTTCACATAAGGATGGTGTGCTTTGAAAATAGTATTTCTACCCTTGGGAACATCCCAGTCCAATTTTTTTCAAATCCGCAGCTAAAAGGGAAATTAAAGAACAAGCAACAAAGGATTTCAACAAAAAAGCAGGGTGAAAAATCAACCATGTCTGAAATGCTGAATTATTGGCAGATAAACATAACATACAAGGGGTTAATAAGTGAACATAATACCAAATATTCCAAAGTAAAGGACATCAGTAGAAGTAGAAATGCTTTGTGTGCAAAAGAAGTCCAGTGTAAACTTTCTCATCTCTGCACAGGATCTGGAAAAATATCTTGTTGGAAACACTATGGAGCTACTGCTAGTCCAAAGAAATAAGGCAAAGCGAAGGTGAAAGAGTCCCTGTAGATTTTATTCCACTAATCATTGCTGACTGTAGGGGGTGGGGCTTATTTTCGTTTCAAGGCCATGAACCGTGGTGGCATAATGGTTAGAATGCAGCACTGCAGGCTACTTTTGCTGACTCACCGGCTCAAGGTTGACTCAGCCTTCCATCTTTCTGAGGTCAGTAGAATGAGGACCCAAATTGTTGGGGGCAATAATCTGATTCTATAAACCACTTAGAGGGCTGTAAAGCACTGTGAAACGGTATATTAAGTGCTATTGCTACGTTTTCTTATTTTTATTATTATTAATTTTTTTGCCTCCAAAAGAGGCATCACGTCTTATTTTGGGGAGGTGTCTTTTCCACGGTCTTACCTCACGGTGGCACCAACAGCCTGCCCAGCCGGCCCACTTCTTCTGCAGCCAAAGGAAATGCCTCTGCAGCTGAGAATGGAGCTCCGGCCTGCATTTCACTATCAGAGGCCTTCCGGAAAGGCCTCTGCAGCCGAGAACCGAGCTGTGGATGTAACTTGGTTCTTGGCTGCAGAGGCCTTTCTGGAAGATCTCTTATGGTGAAATGCAGGCCGGAGCTCCATTCTCAGCTGTAGAGCCATTTCCTTCATCCGTAGAAGAAGTGGGCCGGTGAGGCGAGGCAGGTGCTGATTCATGGGAAGCTTGGCTGCAACGGTAAGCAGGTGCTGGGTCTGTGGGGCAGCTCCAATACCCCTCACCCTTGCCCTAGCTTGATTTTTAGGCATGCACTTCGCTCCAAAACTAGGCCCAGCCCCAAAAATCAAGCTAGGACTTATTTTGGAAGTAAGTCTTTCTTTCGGAGAAACATGGTAGTGCTACTGAGCCAGCACTGTCCAAAGACTTTTCCGCAATCATGTGGCTGCATTACGTCACCAAGTGTTGTTAACTTGGTGGTTAAGTATTCACATTTGCATGCTTTCGATCTGTTAGGTGGGCAGGAACTGGGGCGAGGATGGGAGCTCACCCCATCATGTGGCACTCAGGTCTTGAACCTGGACTACCAGCTTTCCAGCCAACAAGCCCAGCATCTTAATCACTGAGCCATTGAGTGCCATCCAAGTCCAAAGAAATAGATAACTCTAATTAGGTGTCCTAAATTCTTAAGTGTGTATTTGCTTTTCAATTTTTCTGACAGGCCCTTGCAGTAAGTAGCATTAACTATATTACCATATCTGAAAAGAGGTTCAACACAAGTAACACCTCTTTTATCTACCAGACCAGTCCTTGTTTTTTGTCCTACGGCTCCTATTTTGCATCTTTTTCTTTAGAAATAATGCAAAAACAGATATTCTGCCATAATATCTTGCATGCTTTTAACTTTGCCTATAGTCAAATTCATTAAAGTGTATTTATCTGTTCATGCTTTGCCAATTGTACTGAAAAGGCAGTTTAGTCACACACCTTTTCTGCCTGATTAAACTTCAAAGTCTGACAAACTGTTGAAGTTAAGAGATAAGGCTGGCACCTTCTGAAATGTTTTCAGTCCTAAAGTGACAACAATCAATGCTTTCCCCCCCCCTTTTCACTAAGGTGTGATAAACACCTGTAGTTATTTATGATGCAGTATCAGGATAACCCTCTCCTGATAAATAAATGATAGTAAAGGAAATAGGAAAGGTTTCCAGAGAAATGGGTACAATAAATAAGTAATTGGTCAACTTTTCATTATCAAGAAACACTGTATTCTTTGAAATTGGCACTCTGCTGTCTCTGAAGCATTCCATTATGACCCAGTGATCACAGTATTTTATTTTGAACTATAAATGCTCTTCAAGTCTACAAATAAACACAGATAAGAGGGGAAGAAGAAAAAGAATGTTGAAGGGTTGAGGGTGGTGCTGTTTTTTGTGACAAATTGCACTTTTGAACAGTACCTTTGAGAGTTTACTGCTTCATTTTCAACAATCAGCAAACAGGAAAATTGTCAGTGCATATTCTTGAGATTGATGAAGCAACTATGTAATTATGGATTCTTCCTGGTTATAACACCCCAGGTAGCAATCTAATGCATTTGCTGAGAATTTTCATTGTGTTTGAAAAGTTCTCTTTTAAAAGGTTGCACTTATCCAAGTTACATTTTTGTAGGAGCACAGTGTTGCTGCCTGGGTAACTTCATACACCTAGAAGAACCCACGGGACCTCGTTTTCTTTATATATTCCAGGTAAAACCCTGGAAATGATTACAGATGGTGACACTGAAACTTTGATGAGCTGCACCCCCTTCAGTATTTCTCCAATCCCTTTTAAAACTTCTTTGTCTTGTTACTGGCCCAATGCTTGCAATTAAAATGTACAATTTTTATTAATATAGAAAACTAACACTGTTCAATTGCTGGATTGTTGCAGCATCTGGAATTATGAACAACTCTGAGGCAATGGACAGAGAAAGATAGACATTGGATTTGGGACGCATGAGACTCATTAATAGCCCACAAAAGTCACACTTTCTCTGTTGTGATTTTGTTCCCCCAATTAGGTTAGAAATAAAAACATGTTATTGCACATCATTTGCACGAAAGTCAATAATGAATTCTGAACTGCATTTGGGAAGTGGAACATTAAATAAAAATCTGAATTCATAATGTATTACAGCTGGTGTCAAATATTTTGTCACTTGTTCTAAAGGAAAAAAATGTCCTTGTCGTTATCATTAACATGGAAAGAGTGGAAAGTTACTAGTACAGGTAGTCCTTGACTTACAACCACAATTGAGCCCAAAATTCCCATTGCAAAGCAAGATGGTTGTTAAGTGAGTTTTGCCCCCATTTTATAACCTTTCTTGTCAAGTGAATCACTGCAGTTGTTAAGTTAGTAACACGACTGTTAAGTGAATCTGGTTCCCCTTTTGCTTGTCATAAGGTCGCAAAAGGTGATCACATGACCCTGGGACACTGCAACCATCATAAATACAGTTGCCAAGTGTCCAAATTTTGATCACATGACCACAGGGATGCTACAATGGTCATAGGTGTGAAAAATAAATATTGCAACAGTGTTGAAAAAAATTATCACTGTTGTGGTAGATTACCGACAAACTGAAGAGGCCAATATTTGAAATGTATGCAAGCAGAAATACAGTCTGTTCAGAAAGTATTCAGACCCCCTTCCCTTTAGTCAATTTTGTCAATTTTGTTATGCTAAAATTATGGGGTACTGAATGTAGATTAATGAGAAACAAAATGAATTTCAACAACTGTAGATTCAGGCTGCAGCATAACAAAACTGACAAAAGTGAAGGGGGTCTGAATACTTTCTGAATGCACTGTATATGCAATCCCGTATGTACTTCATAGGAAGATGAACCTTAGAACCTATTCTAGCTTTACAATTTTACACCAGGATACTGTAGGACAATTAACCCAAAACTAATCATAGAACCATTGTCCCTCAGTTATAATTTCTAACCATATACTGTATGCTATTCTTCGCAACAACTTCATATTTTATTTAATACATATGGAGACTACCCTACAATTTGTCCAACTGTTGGGCCCAAAGTGTTGTCTCTGTTAACTAAAACTTTCTTTGCAAAATACACCAAGATATATGTTTCGATTAGATAGTAAATACTTTGATTCTATTTGTTTCAGTTGTGCGCATGTAAGGGGTTTTGTTGAGAATAGTACAACTCCATAAATACTCAAGGACAGCTTATGCCGAGACAAATACAAAACACCACCTGTTGTTTGGGATATAAAAGATAAAGATGTCTGTAGAAAATACCAGCTTCACTGTAGAACATAAAATAAACTAACATTTTCAGAAAGAGCTTAAGCATTCTGCTTGGCAGTTTGTTTGTTAGTCTAGGCTGGCAGCTGTTTTTCTCTGGCTGGTAAACCACTTATCTTCCAGTGCTTCGATCTCTGGTAGATGAACTGCACAGGATAGATTTTTTTTCCACAGTGGGTCTTTCTCTTTGTCTTCTTTCAAACCAACAAACACAACAAAGCTACAGCAAGGTAAAATTGCCCATCCATTTTAGGATTATTAGCGACCCAAGTGCTTTTCTAAAACCAACAGCTAATCTTCAACACCCATAGCTGTCTAGATCTATCTTTGATGACAGCCATAACACACTATGTATTAGACTAAAAGCAGAAAAAAATACTTAATACTCCTGCCTCCTATTTTCCTCACAACAAACCTGTGTGGTAGATTGGGTTGAGCAGGACTGGATGAACCATGGTCATCCAGCTGACTCCTCCTAATGTTCTTAGTGCTCATCCTGTAATCAATGATCCAAAAACTGGCTTGTATTTTTCAGCTGGCTTGTTCCAAGGCATGATCAGGATTGAAAGGAACCAACTGGCCCAAAGTCTCCCAACTGTCTTCTGTTCCTAGAAGAGAACTAGAACCGAGTCACCCTGCTCATGGTGCAGCACCTTAACCAATACACTATGCAATTGGCTCTCATATCTTCCAAGGTAGGGGACT
>NW_015386701.1:62730-97125 GCF_001527695.2 Protobothrops mucrosquamatus
CCCCCCCCCCCGCCAGTCTGCAAAGCTGGAAATGTTGGGGAATTCTGTTCTAAGGTTTAGCCAACATATATAACTCTGCAGTTTTCATCTCCTGGTTCTTGACTTACTTTCTTGCAATAATATTAGAGAAATGTTCTCTATCATCCACCAATTGGAAGCTGTTTAGATAATGATGGTGTCCCATTTTTAATTCTCTTCTGTTCTTTGTAAAACTTGGAACAGACCCCTTGTTATTCTAGGGGATTTTTTTTCTGGGTACACGTTAATTTGTTAAGGTTTTTAATAATGGCTGTCATCCAGAATGGAATAAAATACTCTATTTCAGAGGACTGAAATGGAGTAATTATTCTTCTGAAGAACAGTGTTTTTTCTGGAAATGCTTCTGTTTTCTAGAGAAACATGAGACTATTCAGAACAGACTAGGTGTTATTCATAGCAGTCTAATGCTAAATATTAATAATGAATTAAAACCTTACTTAAGACAAGAGTAAAGTCCACTACTTGAACCAACCTTTCTCTGACAGATGTTCTTTTGACCATAGCACCAACTAAGACTGAACAATTTAACACTCACTTAAACGTAAGATCAGGCATCATATGAAGTCTATAAATAATAATAAAGATACTTCTCTGCATACAAGTGCCAGAATTTCATTATAAAGTGCTGTCATCCAGTGGTTTATATAACCACAATCATACTACTGTACAACAGATGGGAGAAAATAGATGTTCCTATTACTTAATAGACTATAACTCCTTGGCTCTTATTTCTAGGCCAAATGGATATTGATGAGTTTTGAATGCTATTAATATTCCCTCCTTCCCACAAAAAACTCCACCAACTAAATTTCAGTCTCTGAACATTTCCCTAAAAGGTGTGGGCTTAGGCAAGGAGAGAAAGCACAGCCTTCAACAGCCACTTTTTTTTTTTACTAGATTTGTGGAATATAATTAAAGCTTTAAATCCTCCTGCGATGAAAGGCAAAACAGGAAGGATTATACTGTTATCATTTCTTAAAATGTCTGGGAAAGCTAGAATGTGCACCATGAAAAATCACAACAGGTGCACTAGAGGCTGGGTTACCATTTCAGAAGGTTAGTTTCCTGCTGTAGCAGCTAGTCTTTCATCTCTAAAGAGCTCAGATTAAATGGACTGTAAAGTTTCTTAATTAAAATGAACGTTCTGGGCTGGCTTGGGTCAGATCATTTTCTCATCTGCAGCATTTATGAGTCAGTCAAAATTCAGTAAAATTTGAGGGGTTTGCTTTGTTTCTTCCAAAGTCCGTTTCAGAAAGAAGAAAATTGGAGTATCGTCCCATTAAGTTCATGCTTGCAACAGTCAGGAGGGCAAAAAATATGTTCTGGAATAGTATGGAGTAGGAATGTAGTATCTTAAAACTGCCACATCTTTTCCAGGGATAACATACAGTATACTAGTTTAAGAATTTAGAGATAAGTGTCATGATTGCCCTCCACAAGCCCTGGAGAACTTTTTTGCTTTTCAGTCTGAAGCCTATACCTAATGCCTGCATACTTGGCTTTGTATGCATATGGTTTACATCTTGTAGTATTATTTGCAATAAGCTACATAATTAACATTGGAGCCAAAGGAGGAACTTAACTTTTAAAACTGTTGAGATCAAATATTGTACAGCATCATCATTCTGCATTGAATTCAATGTATGAGGATATCTTTATGGCATGGAACTTGGATAATATATTTTTAGACATGTATCCTACCTACAATATTGAAAACATAATACAATATTTTTATTTGTGAGAGGGCTACAAATATTTTATGTGAAATAAATGACTGAAGAATTGTATTAGTAAAGTTTGTTATTTTTCTCGAAGCCACCATGGAATACATTAGTACTGAAATAGAACGATTAGCCTGATAACAATTTCACGACAAATTAAAACACAATGTCCATGGGTTTAAGTTTGAGAAGATAAGGAAGAATCATAGAGTTGATTGGCAGAGGGATAGAACTAATTTTACCAACCTTTTGAGGAAAGAGATAGCTTTGGTAGATGATGAGGGGAACCAAGGAACTGGGGAAAAAGTTGGCATCTTATTTCTTTATGTACTCATAGTCTCCTTATTTTGAACTGCTTGTGTATATCCAGTGTAACTAAAGTATCCAGTTGTAATCCAAACTATAGTTATTGTATATCAAATGATGAGATATGGATGAAGTCACCCATATTCCATTGTACCTAACACAATTAGGTAAACCACATTTCTATGGTGATACGATGATCTCTGTATCTTCAGCTGCTCTCTTCTACTCTCCCCCCCCCCGTGCCAACACCTTTGGTTGTGTAAAAATCCTATGTAGTGACAGCTTCATTTTGATCTGACAACAAATCTTTTTGAAAAAGTGTATGTTACTGCAGGACATCGCAATAATTAGCTAATCAATCTATAACAGTTTTGGTCACCAATCCTTTCTACCAGGTGAGTAAGTAAGGAAAACTGAATGCAATCTTCTGACTCTGTTTTAGATTATTTATACAGCTTTATATCATAAAGGTTTCTGGGAAAATCTCTGAGATTTTATAATAAGGGATACTTGTAAAACAGCGGCCATAACTGTGGTTGCAGTGACTCAAGACCTGCCACTGCACTTCCAACATCTTTTCAGTTTAACTTTTAAACCAGAATTGCATAATCCACTAGAACCTGGAAAACCATGAGTTCTAGTCCTGCCTTAGGCACAAAGCCAGTTGGGCAACCTCATGCCAGCTGCTCTCTCTCAGCCTACGAAACCAGCAATGGCAAACCACTTCTGAAATCTTACCAAGAACACTGCAGGGATTGGTCCGGGCAGTTGCCCAGAGTCAATACTCTAAGGCAGTGGTGGTGAACTTATGGCACGGGTGCCAGAAGCGGCACTCAGAGACCTCTCTGTGGGCACATGCGGCGTCGCCCCAGTCCTAGGCCTTCAGCTGGGTTTTATAAAACCTTTTCGCTTTAGGCCTCCGCCGCCATGTGCAAAAAAAAAAAAAAAAAGGTTCAATCAGTCAATTTCAACTTCTCGCAGGAAAAAAAAGTTCTTACAAAGTTGGAATTGATTGATTGAACTTTTTAGTCCCACCCAGTCTGCCGTTACCACTGCAGCCATGCCCACCCAATTGGCCACACCCAGCCAATGGGCCACACACACCCCCGGCACTCGACGATGCATAAGTGGGTTTTGGGTTGCAGTTTGGGCACTCAGTCTCTAAAAGGTTCACTATCACTGCTCTAAAGTGTACACACACACAAACACACACATACACATAAAGGGGGAGGGGGGAATTGTTGACTATACAGTCAGTAATTAAATGAACTGAAGGAAGTCACATATTGAAGATTTTAAGTTATGGTAATTTTTCCCAACCTGAGGATCCTATCAATATGTGGACTGGACATTTTTGAGAATTCTAGGAATTGAAGTTCATCCATCTGAAAGTTATCCATATTGAAAAACAATGACATGGTTATAATGAAGACTGCTTATGCCATATGTAAAATAATCCTCCAAAGCAAATTAATTTCAAATTGCAGTATTTGGGCTGACCTGGAGAATGCTGACTCCTTCTGGCTGCCAAAAGCGGCAGACTAAATGAGACAACGAATAGGGAGACTTATTTAAAAAGTTAATAAAGAAATGAAGCTGTGGTTTCCTTGAGAACAAGATGGAGAGAGGCTGTGGCAGAAGGGTGGCTCATTGTTAGTGGGAGGAAAATGAGTTAGAGCATATTAAGGCAGTCCATTTGCATCTGATGTGGGAGGAGATGAAGGTTGTGAGAAAGAAGAGCATTTCAAAACTCTTATTCTAAATAAAAAATTCTGAAATTGTCTCTGCAAGATACTAGATACGAATAATACACAGCTTTAAAATCCATTTAACCACAACATACAGGTGCCTTTGTTATCCGGGGCTCCACTACTCATGATTTACCCTACAGTTAATAAAAACAGACCAGACCTCATTAGCAGCAGGTAAGGCTTTTATATATTTGCAGTTCTTTCTCTCTCTTTCTTTCCACGTGCAAAATGGCAGGTGGATTTTGTACATGAGTAAAGCAGGTTTTTAAAGGTCTTCTTATCCATAGTTTTGTTATCTGCAAGTTGAAACAAAACCATTGCAAATATCAAGGGCCACCTATGAAAATTCTATCAGCTGGTTTTTCTGGTGGAAAGTGAGTTGCATAATCATCATATTTTACATAGGTAAAAGAAAAGGGGGGAAAACCCCAAAGGTATATCTATTCTGTTCCATAATGCTTGTAACAGGTTAGCATCTCACATCACAAGGAAATGCCCCAGCTTTAACAGGTGATGTTTACGAAGATCTTTGGTGTGGTTTCAGAACACTTTGCTTGGCTACACTGGAATTCACATTCATTAACCTGTCACACCCTGTGGTATGCCAAAACAATTTAGTATTATTAATACTGGGCTGTCTATTCGTCAGGGAACAAACTCCTCTGATGTTGCTATTGAACTTTAACTGTACTCAACTCTTTCAGGACACTTTTATTTAAATTATGTCCTGCTCAGTTTCAAAATACAGCAAATACATGCTGCTGGTCTATGATCAAATAAAGATTTAATGAAGATGATGAAATACAGCAAAGAAACTTTGTAAAAACCAAGTCAAAATCAAATCCACCAATGCCATATGGGTTTTAATCCCAGGAATCCAACTTCCTGAAGTACAGAATTCTATCCGAACAGCTCTAGTTTGCCACCCTTGGCACTTGCAGTCTTCTTAACTGTCCACTCCTTAAAAGTTTATTGAATGAATTAGATCAGGGGTCTTCAAACCTGGCCCTTTTATGACTTATGGACTTCAAGTCCCAGAATTCCCCAGCCAGCGTGCCTGGCTGAGGAATTCTGGGAGTTGAAGTCCACAAGTCATAAAAGGGCCATGTTTGAAGACCCCTGAATTAGATGCTGTATATATATAATACCAGCCGCACAGTGCCATCCCAATAAAAAAAAAATGGTGCTCAGCCTCATATCAATTATAAGCATTTTGGAAATTAAAAAAGGGAGATAGTTCATTGCTTTATTTGGAAATGTTCCCGTTTTTCCATTAAAAGAATAAAGATAAGCAGAATCACAGAAAGCATATTGGATCAGCTAGAAGGAAAAAACATATCTATTTGCCTTCAGATAAATAGATGTTACATTTTGGGCTATATTGTGCTGGCAGTCCTGTGATGAATGACCGACATCCAGTCTTTTGAAATGGTTGTGGTCATGCCTATAGGTCCAAAGATGTTGCCCACCCTCGTGTCAAATAACACCCTCTTCACCTTCTCTGCGGCACATTTAGTCCTGCATCGACTGACACTACAAAGCAGCAACTTGTTAAGTCTAATCATTGTTCCAATTGTACTAATTGGTCCAGACATATAAGCAGCATCTAGAATTCCCACATTATTAGAATCTGTTTTGGATAGTTTTAAGTCTACACTATTTTTTTTATAAGCAGTTTAAAGTTCTGCCAAGTTGGATATTGATAGTTTGCAAGAATTCTGGGACTGAAAAATCCCACATAAACATAAAGCTAAAGGTCTTAAAACATATTAAGAATGCTTCTTACAATCTTAAGGTGAGACTAATTCCACACGTGTTATGATTCCTGGAAAGTCCAGAAAGTGTTTTACGGGGATGGCTATCGACTTCAATACAGGTAGTCCTCAACTTATGACCACAAAAGAGCTGTTGTTGTTAAATGAGTTAAATGAGTTTTGCCCCCATCATACAACCTTTTTTTTAATCACAGTTGATAAGTAAATCACTGCAGTTGTTAAGTTAGTAACATGGTTATTAACTGAATCTGACTTCCCCATTGACTTTGCTTTCAGAAAGTCCCAAAAGCTAATCAATCATAAGATCCCAGGACACTGCAATGGTCATAAATACATGGCAGTTGCCAAGTGTCCAAATTTTGATTGTGGGGCTGCTGCAACAATCGTAAGTGTGAAAATTGGTCATATCACTTTTTTCAGTGCCATTGTAATTTCGAACAGTCACTAAACAAATGGTTGTAAGGCAAGGACTGTATACTGAACATTTAAGATGAGGAGGAGATACTTACTCATATCACATAGCCTTGTCCTATTACTGCCCCATTTTATTTAATTTCCATCAGTTTTAAATTGGCATTTCAAAGACTGGTATGATTTAGAAATTAAGCTTCTCTTCAATTGCATATCAATGTGGTTATTACCATATCAAAAATTCAAAATTAATTCACAGATTTACCAGTATCTCTTCACATACTCTTTATACACTGGTTCTCCAAAAATATTATGATCAGTATTTATTCTGAATAGTTAAGGTTTAATAATGAATTTAAGATTGGTCTGAATAGTATAAATATACAATATGTCTATGTGTTTGTTGCTTCCTTTGCTCCTTTTATGTTTTCCGCTTTTTTCTTTACATAAAGTAAGTCACAAGTTTGGGAATTAATTATAAAGGTCAATTTGTAAGATTTTCAAACACTGGGAAAACAGTGAACTAAGACAGGGGTCCCCAACCCTCCAGCCATGGTCTAGTACTGGTTCACAGCCTGTTAGGAACTGAGCCATGCAAGCAAGTCAAGCTTTGTCTGCAAATGTGTGGGATCTAGATCAGAGGCCCCCAGCCTTTTGGGCACCAGGGACCGGTTCTGTGGAGACAGGTTTTTCCGTGGGCCGGAGGGTGCATGGTTTTGTGTGCTGCCTGCAACCTGTGCATGGGGCTTTGCTTGTTTGTACGGACTGGTTGCTGGCATGCTGCAGCCCGGTCCTGGTCCATGATAGTGCGCAAAACCATCCCCCCCCCCGCTGCCACTGATCCGTGGAAAAATTGTTTTCCCTGAAACTGGGCCCTAGAACAAAAAAGGTTTGGGGGGCGCTGAACTAAGAGACTGAAGCTATGATCTGGTGAATGGAATAGGAAGGCAATGACAAAATGCTGTGACTTGCAAAAGCACTGTGGTTCTTTATTTGGTTTTGAAATATTTGGTTTGCATTGATCCAGACACTGTCCTGTGTTTGCAGTGGCATGGAAAGGTGGTTGCTTCTCAAGAGAGGGGAAACTTTTAAGTCCGCTTTATAAACATGTGTTTCGCGGGTTGTTACAGCAGATCTTGTGCCTGGGAGACAAAGTAAGAAGGTGCTTGCCGATAGAGGAGAATATTTGTAGCTTAGGACCGAACTGAATTGAAGGTGCTTACATTGCGAGATGGGTAGCTACATAAAATAAATACATAAATAAATAATATTTTCATTTTTCTAAAGCTTGCCAAGAAGAAATGCATGTTTCAGAGCACTGCAACACATATCACTTCAGCCTACTACAGAGGCCAAACCTAATTCCAGATTCTCAAATTCTGGTAAATTTGAGGAGAAGCATGGTTATCACTTAGCATCACTGTAGCCAAAACTTTTTTTAAAGCAATACAATGAATAACTAATGCTGGAAAGGAAAGCAAGCAGAATCACATGCCTATATTGTACTCTTAATCTTCACCCAAACACAGATTTGTCTGCCCCAAACATTCTTATATTTTTTCACTCCTGTATTAGTCCTTTTCAGTTTAAAAGGCAAGCTCTCCAAAACAAATCTCATTGCTTGGAAATGGCTTAATTCCATTAAACAAAGTAGTAAAACAAATGAAAGAGAAATATAAATTACAAGCAATGAGATTCATGAGAAACTTTTTTAAAAAAACATTCAAAATATTGCCCTGCTTGTGTCATAAAATACAGGGGTTACACACTTCTACCACCATGCAGAATACTTTGCAGGTTAAACATTACAGATCATTTCTGTTAAATGTACCATAAATGAAAGAACACTGTGCACTCAAAATATAAGTTGTCCTCTAAAAGTTAACCCCCATTTCATCTCCCATTAGAAAGAGGAAAAAAGAAAGACAAAGAAAACAATTCAAGAAAGTACAAATGCAATGATTTATCGCCACCTCAAGGTATTTTGAGGTATCACACCTCCAAATCCCCTCCAATTATTGTCAAACATAGCCATAAGACAACTAGGACACACAATTAAAACTACCTACCACATTAAACATATATTTTTGGTAATTAGGAATAATTGTGAATCCTTTCCCTAACAATATGACATTTTTAAAAAAAGAAATGCATCCATTCACAAGTGTGGTTGAATCTAATTGCTTTATTTATTAGATTGATTGATTGATTGACAGATGATTGACTTGGAACCTCTCTTTTCTGCATGTGGCATACATATTATTCCACCTTCTATTTTTCCCTTCAACTGTCACTCTGTCAGGTTGGTTCAATTAACAGATATTGACTGGTCCAAAGAATACCTACTGAGCTTTAATATCTGAGGTAAACTATAACTTGGGTTTCGCCTATGCCAATTCAAAATCTTAACCGGTATGCCAATTGACTCTCTTTAAAACTAGAACAGTTCTAAATAGATTAAAAGTACCCTGAACGAGTAAATTAGTTTTGTTTTAAGTAACTTGGAGGGTCAAGGGCATAACTTGATAAGTGGTCAATTTCAGTTGGCAAATCTCAGTAAAAGAAAAGGTTCCCAAAAGAAAGAATGGATGAATTGATTGGACTGAATGAAGAAAGATAATTAAGAAAAACTGAATGCAGAAGTCCAAATAAGCAAGTGCTCTTTTATTTTTTCTTTTAGTATGAAGCACAAAGAGTTCAGAACAATTCTCTGCCAAAATTTTGCCACTACAAAAGAGGATTTTTGAGGGGCAAGGATGGGGTGTTGATTTAATCTTTCTCCCACATAGTAGAAAATCTTTTAAAAATCACAGTGGAGAAAACAAAAGAGATTGTACTTATTCTACAAATGTGTGGTGGCAGAAAGGTATTTTATACCGAAAATACCTCTTCAGCATAAGTTCAAAACAAGCCTATAGCCCTACTGTTTTAAAGTCAGCAGACCTTCCCATAATGGTCAGATAATGACTCCACATTGAGCAACCACAGAGCCATCCCAGAAGATTTACAAAAAGTCCTTTATGTGAAGACAGCCAAAGAATAGCCAAACAGGCATGAAGATGTTGTCAAGTTTCTAGAGAAATCTGCTTTTCCTTGTCTTTATTGCTCCCTTAGTTCTGCCATCAGTCCATATAAATATGTAAAATTATGGGTGAAAACATTCTCTGGATGAGAAGCCCATCAGGAAAACTAAACTGCAGTTTATTCAGGGCTGACCATTTTTAACAGAGTGAAGACTGAATTCCACATAAATAAACTTTATCCACAATGATAAATTTTCCCACACCAAAAAAAAACATTACTCTAAAATAAATGAAACTCTGAGCTAAATTTAGAAACTTTAAAGAACCACATGTATCACATTCAGTTTATATTAGCTGACAGTACTTAAAACAAAAGTCAAACATAAACACCCCAAAAATCAGTTAAGTACATTTATGATTTTACTATGCATATGAATCAAAATCTTCAATTGGAAATATATTTATTAAAGTATTTAAAAAAAATTAAGACATACGGGTAATCTTTAGCTTACAACAGTTTGTTTAATAATGGTTCAAAGTTATAATGGTCTTGGGAAAAGTGTTTTATGACTTTCGTCACATTTATGACTCTTCGCTATCCAGTTACATGATCACAATTTGGGCACGTCCTAATCAGCCCACATTTATGACTGGTTACAGCATCCTGAGCAAACATAATTATGATTTGTAACTTTTTCAATAGTAATGTCAATTGGAGAAGCTGGATTCACTTAACCACCACAATGATTCCTTTAACAAATGCAATAAAAAATGGTCATAAAATCAGGTCCAGTTATGTGATGACTCGCTTTATGACTGCACCAGTTCACTATGGAAATTCTAGTCCGAATTGTGGTTGTAAGTCAAGGACCACCTACTCAGGTTAACAGCCTATAGCAGGGGTCTTCAAACTTGGCCCTTTTATGACTTGTGGACGTCAACTCCCAGAATTCCTCAGCCAGGCACACTGGCTGAGGAATTCTGGGAGTTGACGTCCACAAGCCATAAAAGGGCCAAATTTGAAGATCCCTGGCCTATAGTTTTCTTTCCTTATTAGATTTCAGCAGCACAATCCAATATGTTTTAACTCAGAAATTTCCCATTGAGTTAATGAAGTCAACCTTTTAATATGTTTGCTTTGTTGCTGTGTTATTGCAGCCTAAGGAAAACCAAAAGGAGAATCTGAAAACTGCTAATATGCTCGTTTTAGAATTACCAAATTGCTATGTGCATAAATGTATGATCTACCTACAAATGATAAGGAAAAAAAAACAATAATTACAAGCTTGATTTCTAGTGTACTGATGCCTTATTTAATTAATTAATAACATAATTCTAGACTGCAGTCTTAAGTTGAAGCATCGTAAAGTTCATGGAGCTCAACTGAATGAGAAAAAAAATGACTAAAACACAACAGCATGAAATTGCTGTTGCTTAAAATCTTCAATATAGACTGTACTGAATGAAAGTGAGGGGGGGGGGAAACCAATTCATACTTAACATTCACACAGGGAAGGTCTCTATAAGTCTAAATTTTGAAACAGCAGCCTCACAAATATCAAAGGAGAGAATGATCATACTGCCCCAAAAAAAATCAAACTTAGGAGTTATTCCTAGATAGTGCTTTACAAGTGACAGTAAATCAGCAAGACTATTGTGATGATTAGTGTCTTAAAAAAAATCTAGCAAGTTTTTTTTTAACACAATACTGGTTGTCCTATATGGCAGGTTGGTTACCTTATTTGAAAATGGCTCTGTAGCTAATGGGAACCATGGTGAATGCTTTAGCAAAAGTGTAATAATTATGGTATAGCAATCAAGTTGGTGACAGACACTCCTGGCTAACATGCTCATTTAGGCCCTTGATAACAATGATAAAACTATATGTACCCCCTACTCAATTCTGCATATTTCTGAGTGAGTACAACACACAGGTAGTCCTTGTTTAGAAACAACAGTTGGGACTGTCAACTTAGTTGTTAAGTGAAGTGGTTGTTCAGTGAAACTGTGACCGGGCTTATGATCTCACTTCAACTTTCCTTTGTTCAACAGAGCTAAAACAAATAAAATAAAAAGATCTAAAACTATGGAGAGAGAAGGAAATTCTTCTATCCTAACTTCTTTCTCCAAAACAAAAGCAAAAAACCCAGCTCTCCCTTGAAAAACATTTCCTAGGGGGAAAGACCCCTATATGGAAAACAATTATTTAAAACATATCAAGATTAAGAGCCATTCAATATACAGTCTAGGCCAGTGTATCATATCCATGCCATAAAGTAGGCATAGGCAACTGATTTGTTCCCCATTCTCCTTGTTCTATATATTATTATTTACTGAGACTCTAGCCCATTTTCCTTGCATAAGAGAGTCACTTTTCTTCCATTATTAAACACAAAGTATCATATTCTAGTGTCTCTATAAACTGACCCAACACATAGTTGTACTAAACTTATGGACATGCACTATCTTGGTCATGGTATTACACCTGAAGACAGACCTGAATCTCTGCTTTGTCCTAACTACAAATATATGTGCAGTAGGATGTATATTTTTATATCATATGGTACACAATACTAACACGCCAAATCAATATATGAATAAATTCCATATTAAGCAAAACCAACCCCCATGTTTCTTGTCTTAAAAGGGCAGTCTTTATTCTTCACAACAATTCTACTTACAGTGGATCCAGTTGTGAAAATGCATTTTATTAATTTTGATATGCTTTTCTGTTTTCTATAGCTTTGTATGGCATTTTAAAATTAAATTTTCAACCAAAGTAAAGCACAAATCTGGACTCGATATCAAATTTTATCAGGTATCAATATTTGTATATAAAACATTTTATTTCAAAATCAGCAATCACACAAACACTTCAGTAATTTACCTGATTGCTTAGAAGACTCCCAGCCGGAGGTTTTCTCAGCATATTGAGGTCCTGAGGGCTTGAATCCTGCGCCAGACGTAGCTGAAATAGGCCTATTGGCGCCATTTTCTGGGTTTTCAGGCACGTTTCTTACAGCAGCAGCTGTACAAGTAGTAAATTGTGTGGGTTCCAAAGAATCGCTGTTTGAAGAAAAAAATATTAGTTTAGCACAATCCCCAAACAAGCACAAGAATTCAATGAAAATTTTATTTAGTATTATTCTTAATTATTAAGGTGTTATTATTATTGTTTCTAATAATTGTATATCTGCTTTAAAAGAGAGTTAAAGGAGGTTATAGATATGTTATTTTAATTGTTGATTAATGTTAATTAGAGTATGATTATGTTATTGTTAACCCTGTGATGGGCATTGGGAAGTGAGGGGGGAGGGAGGGGGGTGGAAGGGTGGGAAGGGGAAGGAGGGGATTTATATTGTAAAATTTGATAAAATTTTCAATAAAAAAAAGAATTCAATGAAAACGTTTCTTTATACAAATACAAAGAAAGTTAGTTTTAAGTATTAGCAGAAAAACTGCTCCTTCACTGTTTACTCTCAATTTTGCACACATTGCTGCAAATTTCATGGGACACCCTAATCCATATTACTTTGCATGTAATCCATACGTGAACTAGGTTTCAGATAGCTGTATCATTAACTGCAGTTTATAAGGATCTCATTTTAACTGCTTCTTACGACAGAGATAGTCGGTGCCTTTCTACTTGTACTAACAAGACCCACAATTTTGATCTTAAGATTTAATGCAAAGACATGCTCATGAGAAACACATTCTGATTGATTTGTTTTTGACAATAAATATAGAGGCATTTCTTCAAAGTCCAGAAGGATTCATTTTCACAGTATATAAAACAAAGCTTTTCTCGTTACCATAAACAGAATTTCAGGCAATTAAGTAAGCATCCAAGAAAGAGGAACTGCCTGTCACAATTCAACCCCAAACTAGAAAAGATGACTTAACAAGATGTGGTCAGACAAGTTTAGAGTTTAAATTTTGAATACAATGATCTATAACATTTGAGGACCTTCCTGTTCATTTATTCTATTTTAAAGAATGGTTCTGGCTGTTAGTACAGCCAGAATATATTTTACAGATTGAATTTAGTATCCATCATTTATTTGATGAAAATTTCACTTCAGCAAATATGAAAGTTTACATGCCTTAAAGCGAGAAAATATTATGTGTATCATATACATAACTGGTAAGATCTGCTGGTTGAGAAATAGTGAAGACTGAAGCAATTTTGGGGGGGGGGGAGTTTACATTTTGGGAAAGGACAAGTTTCTCTTGGATTTAGTTCTAAGTTTGCATGCAGGTTTAGTCACTTTGGAAATTCTATATTTTCACTATTAAAACATTGGTCTGATTTAGTAAATCTGTTTGAAAATATTCCAAAGGAAATAACTGTATGGAAGCATTCTCAAACTATACATTATAATAATTACAGCATTTGGCTTGCCTTCTTCGAATCTTTTCTAAATAGTAAAGCTATGTAGACTTTAAATTCTGCTTATGGCTGATGGTGGCAGTTTTCACAAAAGTATTAGTACAGTGGTTCTCAACCTTTTTAATGCCGTGACCTCAACCGGTCGTAAGTCGAGGACTAAACCGGTCGTAAGTCGAGGACTACCCAACCGGTCATAAGTCGAGGACTTTCCCTGCCTGGGAATGCCACGCATGCGTGGTTCCGCCCCCTGCGCTGGCTGAGGCATAGCTGGCAAGCGGCAGAGACGGAGCAGGCCGACCACCAGCTGGCCCAGCCCAAGGGAGGTAAGGCACCCACCGGAAAAGGGAAAAAAAATGGTGGACAAAAAAAATGGCGGACAAAAAAAATGGCGGACAGCCTTGCTTGGCGACCCCCGTGAAATGGTCGATCGACCCCAAATGGGGTCCCGACCCACAGGTTGAGAACCACTGTATTAGTAGAATACTATAGTTATTAAAGTCTTTTATATATCTTTCAAGATCCACTCTATACATGTATGATTTTTTTAAAAGTACCAAAAAAAGCCATGCTCTTTTCACATTTGCATTACTTTGGAACCCCTGCTAATCAATGAAGACTGCATTAAGTCTATGGGCTAACAAAGAGAAACTGACTTCACATATGATTCTGCTGAAGAATATATTAACATAAAGACTGCTGCTGATTCTTTGTCCCCTCGTTCAAATTTGTGTACTGTTCAGTAGGTTTTGTGCCTGCTATATCTGGCTTAAATTGCTTTATCTTAGCCCAGATATATCAGGCATGAAACCTACTGAACAATACACAAATTTAATGGAAGTATGACATTACAGGTATTGGGGAAATTTTAAAAAATCCCAGTACAGGTAATCTTCAATGTACAACCACAATAGGGTAAAATTTTCTGTTGCTAAGTGAAACATTTGTTAAGTAAATTTTGTCCCATTTTACAAACTTTCTTGCCACAGTTGTTAAGTTAGTAACACGGTTGTTAAGTCAATCTGGCTTTCCCATTGAGTTTGTTTGTTTTAAGCTTGCAAGAGGTGATCACATGACCCCAGGACTCTGAAACCATCATAAATATGAGTCAGTTGCCAAGCGTCAGAATTTTGATCATATGATCTTGGGAATGCTGCAATGGATGTAACTGTGAAAAAAAGTCAAAAGTCACTTTTTTCAGAGCTGTTGTAACTTTGAACAGACGCTAAATGAATGGTTCTAAATTGAGAACTGTATTGCCAAAAGCATTTAAACATGTAAATTTATATTGAAAGATATGTGAAAAGTGGGATGAGCCATTCTAGGAAGGCTAATTTGTAAGCATGAAACTAGAAACTGTGGGCATTTTAAGAGGAGGAAAGGCTGAAGTCTAGCCGAACAATTGGCTTCACATGAAACTTTTGATTTATGGCACACGCTATGCCTCTTGTGGTTGGCAGAAGTCTTTCTGTCAACATTTGCAGCAGACCTCACACACCAATAACATTGGAACTAGTTTTGTAAGACATTCATAACCAAAACAGAGAACATTTTGAGTTCCTGTGGCTGCATTCGCTCTGGGTTTCCAGAGTTAATCTTTATATTATGCTTATAGTTATGCTCATGGAAATGTTATCAATATGCAACATCCTGATTTTGAAAAAAAATGCTAATTTCCATAGCAGATTGCTTTCTAATATAATTCTGTGCATTGGAGATTGATTAATGGATCCTGGTTTAAGGAAGAAAAAGAACACAAGAATTTGGCATCTGTCAAGTTACCATATCCAAAAGGATACCAGAACACACATGAGGGCAACTGGATATATTTTTCAATTAAATCTATTTTCATCACTATGAAACAGTTGGGGGGGGGAGGGAGGGAGGGAGGGAGGGAAGGAAGGAAGGAAGGAAGTTGTCTTTTTTCTGCATTTAAAATCCCTTGGAACTCAACAGGATTTTTATTTAAATTCCTATCTGCAACTTCAAGGCCTCCATCAAGCATTTGGAGTATATTAATTACTGTATTTTAATCTAATTGCAATTTTGCTATCCATAACAGATGGACTATCTGTTCATTTATATAATAATAATTTAATAATAATAATTTAATTTATATACCGCCCTTCTCCCGTAGGACTCAGGGNAGCCATGTCTTGAGGGCGCGGCGGAAAGTAAGGAGATCCGGAATCATCCGGATCTCGGGGGGTAGTTCGTTCCAGAGGGTGGGGGCACCCACAGAGAAGGCCCTCCCCCTGGGGGTCGCCAGCCTACACTGCTTGGCCGACGGCACCCTGAGGAGGCCCGCTCTGTGGGAGCGTACCGGTCTATGGGAGAGATCCAACTTTCAAAGCTTACAAAGCTATGCTAAATAAACCAGCACACCAATCTGCCTCTGCAATATGCTATCACATTCTCTTTCTCCCTTCCTCTGCACAGACACCTTTACAACTGGATAGAGAGAAAATGCACGTTAAGTAAAGGAATGAGCATCCATGCCATTCCAGCTGTTTCTATGAATTATGCAGATCCACTAAGGCACTCATCAGCCAGAACAATGATATTCTTCCATTTTCCATATTGCATACTACATCTTGCAACCTTTGGACAGCATGGGAAAAGACAGAAATGAAAACTCTGTGGTTAGCTACACCAGATATAGGAAAAGGAGAAGAGAGAGGCAGGGCCACACTGACTACTCTCTTGATAAGGATTCCTTCTTGGCATTCCTAAATTACCAATTTGAATTGAAGGTGTAAAGGAAGTGTTCTGCTCTGAATGGCCAATTCCAAAAGTGGGCAGAGACAAGACAAAATGTGATTGTGGTCAAAAAGTTATTAAATCTGAATTAATGTGGGGTCTCAGGCCCCCTTGATACATGGGCTATGGATCCTCACTACAATGGTCTTCGTTTCTTACCTAACTTTATAGCAGAAACCCATGTGTGAACAAACTACCTGAATTTCAATACATAGCACTTGTACCTGAAGTTATATTTGAAGTCACTGTATTCATGTTTCAAGATAAAGAAACTTGCTTTAAGTTATCAAGAAATCAAATTAGAACTAAGTGTATCAGTCTGGCAATGGAATATGCAAAATATCATTAATGACATTTAGTAAATTTTAACTTAGCTATAGTGACTAATAAATTAGAGCAACAGAGACATGTAAATCAAAATTAATGAGATACATGAGAACTGAACCCTATCCTCGCTACTTTTCCATTTGTTGTATCCCCCCCACAGGTAGAATTAAATTTATCAAGCAGATACAGTTTCCCAAATAATAATTTTTGTTCCTTTCCCATTCTCCTAAATTATAATCTTCTTTCTAAAGAACAGGCCTTTTAAAAGTGAACAAAGAGACATTTTGTCACTTCCCAAGTCACTTTCTTTGTGAATCAAATTCAGGAATTAAGATGTAATACAATGCAAGACAATATTGCTTTTTAGGGAAGAAAAACATTTTAAGATGGAGAAATTTAGGCTAAAGAGTGACTTAGATTCCAATTGTGATATATTTAATATGATAGGCACCTCTTCCCTGCAAACTATCAAAAGCTATTTTCAAAAGCTATTTTCAGAAAATAGTCTGAGATTTGTTAGAGGTATACAATCAAAGAAAATGCCAACATTTGAGCAGGACCACCACTTTGGTTTTTATATGTCATAATTCTTTTACATTAGGCCCTCTTCCAAGAAAAATTGGCTTCTCCGTAAATAGTCTGGCATGGCACTGGCCATTTTGCTGTAGTTTTTCCAAGTGAATGTTTCCCAAATTAGAAAATTTCCAGAAATAAATAAGCTGACATAAAAGCAAAATACTTAAAATGAAAACCTTATTCAATGACCTCTGCAGGCTAAAGACACACACAAAGCAGTTACTTACGGTAATATGATTTGTGCTTTCTGATCAGTCTTTTTAAAATTCTTTTGGTTTTATTATTATTTTTAATCTATTTAACTTCTCCCTTGGTTCACTTGGTCCATTCAAGGTCAGCCAGGTTCTGCTTTTATATATGTTTATGAGCATTCTTTTCCCCTTTATTTGTACCAGAGCCATTCAGAGTCATCAAGGCATTGATGAGTCATTGGGCTGCCTCAAAATTGGACCAAATAAAGAAATGTCAGGTTGTATAATACATTGTGTAGCCAGAAAATGTTCTAGAATATCATATATTGGTATTTTTCCATAAGCCTTACAAATAATACTCCAAGCAGTGACTTCTTCTCTTTCTTAATAATAACTGCCAAATTGAACAAAATCAATAACCCGTATAAGAAAACTGCTGTGTGACTTGCCCAATCTCTAGAACTAATGCACCACAATTTACAGAATACCCAGGCTAAGATGATCATTTCTTAATCTTAGCAACACACATAGAAATTTAAATATTCTAAGCATAGCACAATTTCACCTATGCTTAGGATAAATTTATAAGGACAGGAAGGATGAGGTTATTATTTTTTGCCAATGTCATAAGCCCATGATGGATAAGAATTTTAAATCAGATTCTGATATTCAGTCTAAAAAGCATCTGAGTTACAGAAGAGATACTTCCTCTTCAACTGCTGATAGCAAAAAATCTTTTCAACCTATTTTAGTTCTTTTATAGAACTCCAATTTTAATTGCTAAGAACACTGTCACTTAATATAATTCTGGGAGTGAGTAGGATGAACTTGAAATGATGAAAGATATCCATGCCATTCTATTACTCAATATCATAAGAAAACCACTGGGTTGGGAACCCTGATTTACCAAATGTGAGGTCATGATCGTCGGTCATAAAATGTCAAACTTTCATAAAGGGTCACTTCTAAATGGCCATTGATTGAAGCTATCCAGATTCCTTCAATGTTAAGAGTTAATGTGCAACCAAGTTTTGGACTAAAAATTAAGGAATAGCTTTATTTAAATACACCTAAAATTGTTATTTTTTGAAAGACTTACTTTAATAAATTTTAAAAATATCCTGTTTTGCAATTGGTGGAATTTTAAACAAAGGAAACTATTCTTAAAATATAATCATCATTTCACAATGTTTGCGGCTATGAGAAAAATATTTGGAACAACTACTTGGATGTAGCAACATAAAAAATACTTAGTGCCAGACTCACAAAAAACACAAAGAAATTCTACAGAAGAGATTCGTATTTTTCTCCTTTTAAATAACTCTCCACTGTAAAATTATAAAGATAAATGTTTATATTGCTAAAGGCAACATTGTTCTAGTAGAATCTAAGGAAAAAGAAAGAACAGCTAGGCATACGAAAAAATAGAAGTGGGGAAGATAAGGTAAAATGACTCAAGATTTTTTTTTTGCCTCCGGTGCTGATAAATTATATGAAAAACTCTGAAAATCCAAATCATCTCAGATACAGAATATTTTGGAAAAGCAGCTGTTTAACATCATTCCAAACAATAAACATATATTTTTGTATGAAATTAAATTTTATGAAGATGCCAATAGGATCACATGCAGTCCTCAGCTTACACTTGTTTGTTCAGCAACCACTTGAAATTATAATGGTGCTGAATGAAAGGAGCTATGACTGCTGCCCAAAGTTACAGCCACTGTAGCACCCAACAGTCGTATGATCAAAATTTGAACACTGGCAGCAGGCCCACCATTATCACTGCAGGGCTGCTACAAATCCCTTACCTATCTCCATCTCTACCTTAGGCTGCTCTATAATGTGGTTAACCATAGCACTGAGCCTAAAGTAGCTTTCAGTTGTCTAAGACAGGGCTTTTCAACCAGTGGTACGGGTACCACCTGTGGTACATTGGCACCTGGCAGGTGGTACGCGACCATCCTAGAAAAGTGGTAGCGGGGGAGGGGAATGAGCTGAACCGGTGGCAGCACCACACAAGCCTGAGTGAGAGATGGCTGGAGCTGCAAGGCTGTTGGCTCAGCGGAAGCGCCAGGATCAGCACTTCTTTGGGACTGTCAGGGCTCAGTGGAAGCACCAGGATCAGTGCCAGGCTCCATCTGGAGCACAGTGCTGATCCTGGCGCTTCTGCTGAGCCCAGAAGTGCCGATCAGCTGGAATGTTGCAGCATCTCCAGGGTCTTGTGATTTACATTCAGATGATTGGCAACTGATTCATATTTATGACAGTCACAGTGTCCCAGGGTCATGTGAAATGACCAAAACCTGCTGCAACCACCCAGCAGACGGGGGGAATAAAAACCAAACACCCCCCCCACCCCTGCTGCCAATCCTCAACAGAAATGCTCACAACAATAAAAACCTTGGACAGGAGGAAGAGCGCCGCCAGGCAGGCAGGCCGGTGTCTTGCTCAGCTGTGGCTTGGGGGGCACTTTTTTCAGTGCCATTGTAACTTCGAACAGTCACTAAGTGAACTGTTGTAAGTCGAGGACTACCTGTACTTTATCACTTTTTTCCTTTTTTTTTTTTTGGTCATCAAGTTTTTGACACCTTGCTAGGCGACTGGTGGTACTCGGATATTTCCATATCCTAAAAGTGGTACAATGGGTGAAAAGGTTGAAAAGTCCTAAGACTCAGGCTCGCTTCAACCCTCGTTCTGCCACTGCCCCTCACAAATACTGCCTCGCACCGCTCTCTAAGATACACAAGAATTCAGGAATGCTGCAATTGCCTCACTGCTCAGTACTCTTAAGGATCTGCCATGTGCCACTTATTTCTGACTGTTTTTCTGCTGCTGTGTAAAAGTGTCTATAACCCTTCCAAGGCAGATCTCAGTCACCTCAGGCCTTCTTTCTTGGAGCCTGTTTGTGCAAACAAACAAAATTTGCATGAAGCTTCCAAAAATTTCAGAATCGTGAAGCAACTTTGGATGGCTTTGGAAATCTCACTACTTCAGAAATCTTTGGAAGCCTCGTGAAAGTTGAGAAGTCTTTGGAGTCAGTCACACCAGGATTTCAAAGCCTTCCAAAGTCGCACTCACCTTCTGAGGCCTTAGGAAGCCCTACACAACTTGGGAAACATTTGGAAGCTCTGTGTGAACTCTTGTGGAGTCTCTGAAGTCTTTCAAAGTCATGCTGGGCTTTTAAAGTGCTCTGAAGTTGCACCAGGATTTTAGATTCCAGAAAAGAAAGCCTGATGCAACTGGTAGCTGCTTTAGATGGGTCAGGTGAAGTTCTCCACAGAAAGAAAACACCTCAAGTGCTGAGTGGCAAGAGCAATTGCATCCTCAGCAGTGATGGATATTGCAATGCAAACTTGGCTGGGGCAGCTGGGGCTTTGCGCCACACTGTAGCATACCCTGTCCTCCGACATGGTCTGTGTCAGGCCTCCCTCATCCCGAAGCACCCCTGCCAATTAACAACCCACATCAACTGGGAAAGTAGCAAGGTGGTCATGTGGGTAGCTTGACTTACCACTTAGGACCAAAACATTCAATTGTGGTCATAAATTGAAGACTGCTTGTATCCAGGAATGCCTCAAGCTCAACAGACCTATTTAGTCAAAATTATTTCTTTCTGCATATTATGCTCTACTCCTATTGTTCTAAACTATGACAATTTGGCTTCCAGATTACATTGCCGGCTGGTAGAGGTATTTTATTTGTGTTGTATCATTTGTTATTTCCTTCTTTTTTATCATTGTGGATTGTGATCCATCAATAAGATTTGACAAGAGAAAGATGTCCAAAAATATTTTCAGAATGAAATATGTGGAATTTCTGAAATTGAGTAAGATTCCCATCCCTTCCTCAGTCTTAATATTATTTGCTCATACTGCCTAGGGCAGGAGTAGGCAACCTTGGCTCTTTTATGACTCGTGGACTTGAACTCCCAGAATTCCTGAGCCAGCATGGCTCTTAAAGTTGCGAAGATCAAGAAACACTACATTAGAGGAAAGCAAATTCCTTTAAGTGGATTCCCTTCTAATACAATAACAACTGCCTGATAATTACAGATAATTTTGCATGCTTTTCATGCAAAAGCAGTGCTGGCCCTAACTTTAATCTGCATGTTAGAAACCTCTAATTTCAATTCCCCCTAGGGTAAATTCCTCTCCCTTGCTTTACTTGTGGAACATTGATCTTAGTTAAAGCAATATTTAGCAATGTCATACGAAAAAAGGAGACTGAAAAATATGCATTGTTCAGTAGTTTGTGGAGAACCTGAGTAATATTGTTATTCTCAGAACAATCCTTCTCCCATAATTCTAAAGCATTTTGGCTGGTTCACAAACACAGCTTAGCCAGAATTTTATAAGACATTGGTTTGAAGGCCAAGACATGATGGTTTGGGATGGTTCCTACATTATTTATAAGCATATGGTTCTTTTTGTGGGCTGCAAAATATGTTTGCATTCTAAATCAACCCTGAAAAAGGAGTGACAGTTTGTTCTAATAGTTAAGGCATCAAGTTAGAAACCCGGACATCGTAGGTTCAAGTCCCACCTTAGCCATGAAAGCCAGCTGAGTGTCTTTGGGCCAATCATTCTCTCTCAGCCCAATCCACCTCACAGGGTTGTTGTTTGAAGAAAATAGGAAATAGAAGGAGTATTAGGTATGTTCACTGCCTTGCGTTATTTGTAAAAATAATAAAGGCAGGATGCTAATAAACAAATAAAATGAAATGAAACACCTATGGGGAAAAACAAGGGTTTTGGAATAGCCTGAAAAGTTTCCAGGACTATTATTGAAAATTTCCAGAATTATCAAAAATCTTTGGGGAGATCTCAATCATGCACTCCAGGCAAAAAGGTTTAAGAATATTTCAGAGCTACAAAAATTGTGAAAGGAATAGTAGAAGAAAAAAACTCCAAAAAACAAGAATGGGGAGGGGGAAACCTCTTAAGTGGATTGCAGAAAGTACATTACATAGCACAAATTGAAAATTTATCCAAATTTCTGCACTGTTTTCTGATCTTGAGTCTACATTCAAATCTGTAGCAACATGTGATTAATTCTGTATGAGTATCAGTTTTTATCCACATAGGATTTTCTTGAAACACAGAGTAAGGACATGGGTGCCCAAACTTTGTATGCAACAGTCATCTAAAAGACATGCCTAATCCATAACTCTTGATGTTTTCTGGATGTGTCTGCAGTAAAATTCAGGAAGAACAAGTGAAGAATTGCTTCTGAGAGTCTTCAAAGATACAGTCAGTTCAAAGTAACCATCAACAAGGAATACAAAACTACAGAAGATTACCATAGTGGTCAGAAGCATATTATATGTGCTGTCAGAACATGGCAGATATCACTGTTAGTTAAAAGGCACAGGTCATAAATTTTATGTTTGGCTAAAGTTGCATTTTATAGTTGAAAATAGTTGCACTATTTTCTCATTCATTCACAATTAGAAAAGGGTTTTTTTATTCTTCCAAAGTTTTCTATATATGGCTATTGTTAAATACAGAGAGTAGCATTTTCATACTACTCAAAGGTAACATAAAGGTAACATAGGTTAACTCAAAGGTAACATAAACTTAGACTTGAGGAGGATCATATACAGAGGTTTATGCTGAGAAAGGAAGGAAGGAAGGAAGGAAGGAAGGAAGGAAGGAAGGAAGGAAGGAAGGAAGGAGATCACAAAAAGTGACTTTCCACTGATCATGGAAAAGATTTGAAGGTTTTTAAAATCTTCACAACATAAGCTTTCATATGTTAACATTTGGATAATCTGAATAATGTGCGCTTATGAAGCATTTTAACAATGAAATCATCCAAGTGTCCCAAAGGAAATAGTTTATTAGACACAATAAATGAGCAAGCTGCATTTAAATCATCAAAACCTCTGCTTTGTTGGTTAAAATAAAGTTGGTTGCCAGAAAAGTTGGTTCTCATATTATCATAGCTGCGGTCAGAAAGTATGACACAAAGCAAAATGCACCACCCCATCAGGAAACGTGAAGTCTTTATGGAGTAGGTGGCACATGTGTGAATAATCTTTTATTTGCTGTCCCATTTCCCAACTACTGCAGTCAGACTAAGTCAGTAAATATCAGGGGAATAGGAGAAAAAAAGCTTCTCTGTTCTAAGAATACTTCTTTAGAACAACATGTGGTTTCCACACTGGAGGAATTCTGCCAGTACCTCAATCCAGACCTATTGATTCCACTCTAGTAATATTTTCCCACCTTGGAGTTAACTGAAGGTCGTACTTTTCAAATAAAGGGAAATGGTTCTGTGCCATGAATCACATCATAAATTCAAAATGAATTGGAGGACCACCACCAACCTAAAATATCTTAAATTAACCTGATTTGAACAACATGACCGGTACCAATAATGGATACGAGCCATTTATAAAACAGTTTGCTATAATGATTGAAATGTTTTAGCACAGCCTAACATTAAAATATGACTTTTCTCTCCCACTCCATTAGTCTGATACAGAAACTATGCTAGTAATGAGTGACGACTACTCATGCACAAAAGTTTTTGTGTAAATAAAGCAGTGACATACCTTCATTTTTAAAATGAAGAGTATAACTTCATATAACTTCTACTACAATAGTGTGAGAAGGATTGAAATAAAAGCAATCCAAACAGTGAGTGAGTTAGAAGATCAACTAAGGATGAGGATGAAGTGCCAGGACAATTTCTGTTATACTTTTACTACCTCCACTTCCTTTGCGTCTCCAGAACACTTGTAGATTTCCTCGATGGCCTTGTGCTTTCCAGAAGTGGGGGCTTAATAATAGGAGTAATGAGAAGAGCATCCAAGAGAGAACGATAGCTACTATGATCTGGGAGTCTGGTAAGTATTTAAAGAGAAAATAGAAGGAAACTAATTATCATAATAAAATAAACAGAAAGTTATCCATTCTAAAACAGAGGAGGAAAATAGCTTCTTTCATTTTCTAGTACCTGGATACTTTAAAGCAGGGATCCCCAATTCCCAGACCGTGGCCCATTCGGAACTGGGTTGTAGAAGCAGCAGGGGAACGCGAGTGCGCAAAGGTCCATTTGTGCGAACGGTGGGCACATGTGCCTGCCACTTGCACAAATGGAGCTGCGCATGCGCTCACCCACCACTCGCATGTAATTATTCCCTCTCCCTCCACCCGTCGCCAGTCTGCAAATGTGGAAAGGTTGGGGATCTCTGCTTTAAAGCAACATGCATTACTATTCAATCAATCAATATATGTTACCAAGTAATGCTCTCAGATCTTAGATAAAAGAATCTGTAGCTCAGATCTTACTAAAATCTAAAGCATCTGCAAAAGTCTCTTCATCCTGTTTCTTCATGACATATTAAGTGCATCAGTGAAGAAATGTTCAATCTAAACATATCTTGGCAAAACATTACTGTTTATGATAAATATGAACTTGGAAATTGTATATGATGACCTAATGACTTCATGAAATACTGTGTTGTGATTCCTCACCAGCTAGTGGATCCGGCAGCCAAGTCTGAGGTCTCAGATGAGGAGGAGGGGCCTGGAGTGACATTGGAGTCTGAGAAATGCCCTGAGGAGCACCAAGACTCACAATCAGACAAGGAGCCCAGCCCCTCTACTCACGCTCAGGCAGAGACATAGCAGTTTGGGGAGCCTGAGTTGGGCGATGATGAGGAACAACTGGGGCCAATCCCAGATGCGTGAATGCGCAGAGAGGAGAGGCGAGCAAGACAGAGGAAGGCAGTGGTGTGGCTCCGTAGGCAAAAGAAAAGTCATTAAGAAGCCACACCGTGGCTGGACTATAAAAGGGGGAGGTGTTGGAGGTGCTGGTTGCCAAAGGCAACTGTTCACGCTGCGGCTTTGTGTTTTGTTGATTGGGTTGTTTGCCTCCAAGTCTTGGACATTGAGTCAGGTGTGTAAAAATAAAAAGGGGTTTGTTTTTCTTGTGGATCCTGCCTGGTTCCATGAAGAGGGGTTTTTCCTCATGAGTAAAGCAGTTGAGCAAGTATTTGCGTAGGCTGTGACAGAACATACTATTACTAAAATATATAAAGAAATCTTTACGTTCAATTTATACTGATTCAATCCAGGATCTCTTCCAATTTCCTAGGTAAGCTACCAGCCAGTCCCTTGACAAAGCACTAATTGGGACCAACCCCATTTAGCTTCAGAGACTGGCTAACTAGAATTATATGCCAACAGGATAATTCAGATTTTAGCAATACTGATATGTCAAAATTAGAAAGTTAGGTCAAACAGTTATTTAAATTTCAAACACAGAAGCTGCTCAATTACCTTCTATGAATACATTTAAATAATTAGAATGATCCCCCTTACATCCTGATTATAACTCCTTTTCAAAATCTAAAGGTGAGAGACTGAATTTTTGTTCAGAGCAATCAATTCAAGATATAATCAGAATTACGATAAAGTCCAACTCACTGGGGTAGAGGTCAATTATATCCATAAATACATACATGCACATATATGCACATACAAATCATATTACTGGAGACAATTTTCTCAGTTGTAAATCCAATTAACTGATAAATTGAGACTCAGCTACATGATCCAATACTGAATTAACTATATTAAAAGTACTAGCACTTATTTCTTATCTTAAAAGCACTCAGAACTACATCTCACATATTTCTGGGCTTCTATGCTATTTGTACTTCTTTCATATTCTTTTCCAATGTAATGTCTACCTGGAGCGCATTGACACAGCAGCAGACACAGTGGCAGCAGCACTACTCCTAACATGCCTTGTTGCCTCTACTGGAACTGAAGTGAAGGGCATTTGAGGACATGTTAAACAACTTCCCAACGGATTTTCCAATATCAATTTCCTATGATACAAGATTAAGTCCAAGGGAAGAAAACAGAATTGCGTCTGAGATAATTGTAGATAAGCATAGGTTATGCATACAATTTCAAAAATAATCTGAAAAGTATAGCAGCATACCAGCGCATCAACTTTTTCAGAAACGTTGACAAATTGTTCCTTAATGGAAACATTACTTTGATGTGTGCCTTTGTTAGCAAATGTATAAGTCAGAGCCTTATAGTCTGGTCTTTTCAAACTTTTGACAGTTTTGGAAAATTTCATTTAGGTTGTCTGAAGTCTTCCAAACGGCTAGCATTAGAAACAGAACTTTATATTTTCCTAATTTGTTCAGTGGGACCTATGTCCAGTTAATGTGTAATGGCCTTTGCTTTCAAGCCTGAACAGTATTGCTTTGAAGTGCATTATTAAGCACTGATCTTAATAATGTAATCTCTTTTTAATTAAAAAAGTGCATCAGATTATGATTAAAATACACGTCCCAAATATCAGCCTGGGGAACTGACTGGTGTTACATACCTACTTATCAAAAGCATTCTCATTACGCTGTTATATAAAGTAGTGAATATAGATCTTTGCTAAGTTTACACAGTCCCCAGCTTAATTTCAGAAATCCTCTATAAAATTATCAGTTCAAATATTTAGAAGAATAACTGTCATCTGAAGGTAGAATTTGAACAGAAAAACAGCATTGGGGGGGGGGAGAGAAAGATATGGATCCGATCCCACTCCTTTCACTTTGATTGTACCTACTGCCAGATATCAGGGACCAACAGATTAGTCTGGATGCTTTATGAAGCTTTCATGGAGGAGAAAAAGGCTCTTCCATCTTACTAAGGTGTGGCAGCTTTTTATCATTCTCAAAAGAACAACAACATCTAAGCTACATGCCTTTTTAAATTGCAGCTTGAAGGCAGCACAGAGGTTTTGTAAAAAGTATTTCATTTTTTTTTAAAAAAAGCATACAATCTCTGATTGCTTCCTCTGAGTTTAACATAGTACATTTTATTTCAGATGATTTGGATCAATAGTTAATGTTTAAAGAATAATTCACTTCAGGTGTTTAAAAATGTAGCTGATCTCTTACAGAAAAAAGGTAGTAATGAAGAAAAATGTATAAAGCTATGCTGAGCAACTCTCTCTTAAGAAGTTCTTGGAGTAAATATAATTTCAAGAAAAATCAATATAGGTGAGGTTGATACTGCTTAGTATTGTTTCAAAGAAATGTTATATTCAGTTTGTTTGGTGAAGGACTTATTGCTATTGAAATAATAGTCATTCATATTTATTATTTACTAATATTTTATCTTCACTGGAGATACTTGTATGTGAGCATGCTGATACTCTGGAAGGTAAATACTGTTTTTCAATCTCTGCCTTGGTAGAAAACTAAGATAGGTAGATAGCAGCTAGCTTTCTGCTTTATCGTAACTGTTGCACATAACCATAAGATGAACAAGGAGTTTCCAAGTCTTTTAAGCCACTCTCAATAATGTCATCATATGAATACCTGCCAGTAAATGGAGGCTCCAATGTAGATTTCTCAGGCTGGGCTGTTGAAGTAGATTCCACAGAAGCAAGAGAAAGTACTAGTGGTTCAAAGGTCTGAGTTCCCACAGTACTCATCATGGGTACGTTCTTTTTATGATCAACTTCATTTGTCCCCAATTTTGAAACTGGGGCAATCAATTCATAAGACCCAGTTTTTAGTCTTCTTGACCTTAATCAATTAAGAGTTAGGTTTAAACAGACACTATATTAATTGTTCAATAAATAATAGAAAATAATTAAAGCACTGGAGAACTAACAGATATATTGAAGGATTTGTGATCTAGAACCGTCTTTCCCAGCCTAAGCACTTTCTGGACTCTAAGGATTCCCAAAATTCTCTTAGCAATGGTCCTACAATAGGAATTCTAAAAATTAAAGTCCACAAATCTGGACCTCATGCAGATGGATAGGGATAGTATATATGAATCTCATATTATCAAATGTTCTTTCTGAAAATAGTCCACTTTTTAGGAAATAAAAGGAAATATAATCATGGTTGTCTTTCCCAGATCTTCTTCCAGCTTCTGACTGTCCAAGACATATAGGCCCAATTTCCTTGCCTAAAACTAGATGTTACAATCCTTTCACAAGATAAATAGTAGGATTGGTAGATGGGAGCACTATAAATTACACTGAATCAAAGTCGGTTGAAATGCCACAGAAAGGTCACCCAGATATTTCTGAAGAAGAACTAAACTATTTGCTTCTAGGAGGGATAATATTTTTTTTTAATTAAAGGCTAAATATACATGATATGCAACTTTTTCTTTATACAGGAATTGATTCTGATGAAATAGTATCTTATAATTTTAATAGCAATTTATGAATCCATCAAAGAACATTATATCTGTACAAAAGGTGTTGGCATCTTTATTTTACCTACAAAGAACTACAAACATATGATCTCAAGGACTAACCTAAAGGTTTTGTTTTTTTTACTTAATAAACTGCTGCCATCTGGTGGAATAAAACAACTTTAACAGGATGAATATTCAAGTTATCATCCTCAAGTAAGCATTTGCTTTTGACCTAAATGTATATATAGTCATCTTGAATAAATCAGCATAATTTGACAGTACATAAACTCAGATCTACTTTTAAATAGTTTGATATAGCTATGTCTGTATATTGCTTTAGAAATTAAGCTTTTCATCAAGTCAAAAAGAAAGCAACATTACTAAATCTCTAGCCTTTTAATACTCCTTTCTCCATCTTATAACACAACATTCTCTTGCGAGCACAGAAAAGATAGAGAATCCCCTCTCTGCAAGGGAAGTGTGCAAATTTGAATGTGTTGCAAGAAAAAGAAAAAAAAAGCAGTCAAATAATATACTATTAGAAAGAAAATGATTTTATCTGCCTTTTCCCTTAGTTTTACAAAGTGACAAACACTTTACTATCTCAGTAGTTCTTATGGAATTTAAAACTGGTGCTGGTTAAGAATTGTGTAAAGAATTCCTGCACCCAGCTGGGATTAGACTGGCTAATCTATAAATCCCTTCCAACACATCTATGATTTTACGAACAGTATCCAACTGATATATTTAAAACTACCTAGCAATAGCTGATGTCGTTTTAGACACAGTGGCTACTTGACAGTTAATACTCAGAATATGGATGGTCACAGGTGGATGAGGTGCACACTTGGGTAAGGCTTCCAGAGGATTGTTGAGAAAAAGTTCTCTGAAGAAGAAAATATATAATACAAATTTAGAACATAAAATTTTCTAAAATTAGCTATGGACCTACAAATTGGTTTGATCTTAAATTTTAATATTTGTATAGACTATGTTGTGCATTTACAGCATTTAGCTTACATCTCTTTATTCCTTACAATGGATTATTTGCAGATTTAGTCAATATTAAAAAGGTAAAAATTCAAATCATATTGATGGCATCCATTCAAACATTTTTTTTTGCAATACCAGAAAGAGTTTGTCTTCTTTCAAGGTAATTTTTTTATTTTCCTAGTTCAGCCAAATTTCTTGGAATTCTCAGGTGGTACAAGTACTACTAAAGCTGACTCTTTTTGAATTAAGTCAAGTTGGAGAAGGCACTGCCACCTATGGAGACTCCATATTTAGATTAGCTTTATTGGAACAAATGGAAATTAAGTTATGCCTAACAAAGTACTGCTGATTTAAAAGACTAATCTTACATTTAATTTTCTAATCACTGTATATATCTCTTTTAGAAGTGATGGAATACCTATTGATATCCATGTACAAATTCAGAATAATACAATCTTCCTTCAGATGTTATGATCATTAATAATATTATAATATTTCCAAATAGCTTATGGAATTCTATCAATAAAACTGTTGTTCAAATACAGGAAATACATATTGTAATAGAAAAGCAAGGTGAACGAAGAACATATATTGAAGAAACCATGAAGTATTTACCTCCTGAAAGATGGAGAGAGATTAGGTCCAGATAGTGTGGTAGAAGAAATGGTAGTAAGAGCTGGTTCTATGGTCACAGAACTAGTTGAATTTGCTTCTGCCCTGTTTCATGGGAGTTTGTTTCCATTCCACCCCAGTAAGAGAATAAGTCAAATGTTCAGAACAAATTTTTTGAAGTCTACATTTACACATTTCTTTGGCTATATGCAAAATTGTTTAGGTTGAAGGTGAAAGACTTGATTAGTATCCATGCTAACTTTGAAGTTTGCTGCATTTTAGACAGTTCCTACCATTCTTCTAAAACAGTCAGAACTAAGTAAGAACTAACTAAGAACTAACAGTCAGATCGCTGGAGCAATTCAATAATTAGTTTGATAAAATAACAAGAGATCCTCATGATGCCCAGATTTATCTTATATTTTAATGTTCTGAAGACATCCTAAAAATACTGGAAGTTTCAATAAAAATGCAGCATGCAAACCTAATCAGATCTACAATAGAAATTGTTTCATCTTATGCCATGCCCTTTGACACATTAGTATTACTTTGTGTCCCCAGTTTAACCTCACAATAGAAGAGTATCAATAACAAAAACTCTTTTTTTCACAGCAGTTGAGATCAAAGTAATTTTCCCTTGGTCTCCTTTATCACTTAGCAACCTTCCTTGCAATAAGCACATGACATATGAAGAGTTATTATGTGCAAACATGCCCTTTATGCAAAAAAGAATCAATTGTAGTTTTCCCCAAAGCCTGCAATCTAATAGTAATTGGTAGTAAAGTGACGGTAAACATAGTGCTTTGACTTTCAAATGTGATAATTACCTAATCAAGAATATCCCTCATTATTTAAGATATTATTAATGGTTATATTACTACATGGTACAGATGAGTTTTCATAACAAAATGTAGTCATGACTGTGAGTTGATGGAATCACAAAAGATGAGCCAACCTTTGAGGCTGTGGTAGTGGTGGTGGTGGTGGTACTGTTGCTGCTGATTGTTGAAATTCTTCAGGTATTTCGCAGATCTGAATAGCTTCAGAACGGGAGTACTGAGTTTCTAGTCCATTCATTATATTTCTAGATATGATTTATATGTAATAATAATAGAGTGCTTGTATTTTCAAGTCTAGCTACTGTAGAAAATACAACTTCTGACAGAATAGAAACAACAATATAAGGCAATCAAATACATTATAGATTGTTAAAAAAAGTCTTAGCTTCAGAGAGAAACAAATTTAATGTATGTTCTGCCCTACAAAGCCAGGATATATAAATGGTTTGGGGGGGGGTTTGTTCTCATAGTATAGTGCAGCAGCCATGAATAGTGACAGTTATACAGTTATAATAGTGACAGTACTTCTAAGTGGTTTATAGAATCAGCATAATGCCCCCAACAATCTGGGTCCTTATTTTACCAACCTCGGAAGGATGGAAGACTGAGTCAGCTTTGAGCTGGTCAGCATCAAACTCCTGGCAGTGGGCAGAATCAGACTGCAATACTGCATTCTAAGCACTGTGCCACCATGGCAATTAGACATAGCAATGGGACATAAAGATCTCGGGGAATTAGGTTATAGGAAGACGTATGGTTTTGGAGATTAAAAACAAGGATAGGGATTAAATTAAAAGTGCTTGCATTAAAACTGATAATAGCATAAGGGGGAGGCATGGGATCTCTGAGAAGGGACTGACTCCAATCAGATTCCAATGGCTCTTTATAATACTTATGCCTTCCAACATAAGAAGCAAGCATCCAGGTTTCATTGTGGCAAGAAAATGAATGAATATATCAATATAAATAAATATATAGCCCTAAACAAAATTGGAAACAACCGAATGGTTCTCAAGTCTTTCAAATGGTAATGCAGTGATATCAAGAATATGTTTAATTCTGTGATGGATCCTTCAGACCCTAATAAAATTAGGTATTGAACTCAGAAGCTATGTTGTATAGGATCAAAATCAATATCTTTTCCCAAGCTGAGAAACAGTAGAAGGTACATGGCCAGGGGTGAATCAATGTCTCCTATTTTAATCCTAGCGGGGGGTGAATGGGTGGGTAAAGTCACTAGATGTAACAGCCTATAAATAATATATTAATCAAAACTTTTTTTCTTGGTAAAAAAAAATATCATCCAGAAAACTTGAGAGGGCTACAAAACCTCCTGAAATGCTGATTCCAATTACGAAAAATGAATTAGGACCCTTCTAGGACCCATGCAGGGTGGACTTTTAAAACTTTTCACTGTACCACTAAAATACTGTATATCTTAGATCTTTAAAGAATCCAGCATGGGAACCATCCAGGAAAAGATTGATCAGTTTAGCTCTAAAAAATATTTATGATAGCGGACACACAGTTGGCTACCACCTCCACTGACTCTAAAAATACAATCCTAAATTTAGGCCTAGCTCAATTAGTGACAGGTTTAGATTGACCTCTCCTAGCAGTGAAGGGCTGAAAAGTCATCCTTAAATGCCTTTGTTTGTTCAATGTTGGTACTATTTATCAGTGAGAAGCATGACTGGCAGGTCTTTTGATGAATATCACTATTTTTGCTTAAGGAATATTGATAACAAGTTGGTGACTTGGTTACATTAAGCCACAAGGTTTGATTGCAATGAGGAAGAACTGCAATGATGTTGAGGTGAAAACAGTTTTGTGCTATGAAGAAAAGACATATAATGACAAAGACAGATAGACCTAAAAAAGCACTAAGGAAAGAAACAAGAATGTAAATACTGAAAAATAGGTGACAAACATAGAAAAAATTACAGAAAAAATATATTTATTAAACAGTATTTTCCCATTTTTGACAAAAGCAATGCTTTTTTCTGAGCAAAGAAAAACCTAGCAAGGACTGATTTGCATAGTATTTTCCTGACCCTACAAAGCTACAAAAATGAAAGACCACCACCAGAAGGGTAACTGAAAGTATCTTACACATTTTTTCTGGTAAATATTCTGGTAATTATTGCCAGAGATCAAATGTTCTGTTACAATAATGATAGTAGCATATGGTAAACAAACGATAATTCAGTCTGTACTTCTGCTGTTGTATAATTTTTTTTGTACAAATTCTATTCATTCCAAATACAAAGCATTTTTACCAACTTCAGTTCCCAGAATCCAATCACGTTGTCTTGGAACTGAGAACTGTAGTTCCAAAACATCTGGAAAGCACCATATCAGTAAAGACAGATGTTTAGCCATTTCTACCAATTTGCAATAATCCAATCTGGCACTGTTGGTCAAATAGTACTGAGTAAGAACTAAAATAATCCTGGATATAATATCACATTGCATTATTCAGAGTAGAAATCATGCCACATGCAATCCTTAAGGTGGTTTGCAACTCTAAAATGGAAATTAGACAGATTTAAAAGAGAGGGCTAAAAAAAATTACAGATTACTCTGAAGATTAATTCATAACACCTATTTATTGCCTTCGGTTAACATGGCTCAAGTACAAGATTAAACATTGAAAAAAGCAACATAAACAGTAGACTGAGGCCTCAAAATAATGATAGCAAAGTAATTAAGTACCCATTGAAAAGCATTTCCATATTGCAGTGTGCAGCCTGGTACTGGTCCTTGAGATAAAAAATGCCTAGTCTTTAGAAAATACACAAATAATTTTTACTCAGAATATAGCATTTACTGAAAGGGAAAGAGGAAAAAGAGTGACTAATTTTCTGAAGCCTTCACAGAGTATTGGGCAACCTAAGTATTTAAAACTTACTCATGCACAAAAGTTTATCCATCATTTGGTATACATGTATGTTTACATCTTGGGCCTGCAAAAAAAAAAATACTGGAAAGAAAAATGGTCTATCTCGTGACATAGGTTTGGGAAATTTGATTTAAAGTAATTTCCACATCTGCCATGAATTCCATCTTCAATTCCACTAAATAGTCAGCAGAAATGTTAACAGTGCCTAGAAATTAAAGATTAAGTGTCCCCAAATATCTCCCATGAATACCTATAGAATCCCTAACATGTTTTTATATTAGGAGCTCCTAATAACTCCAAAAGCAAGATTTCAGTAGATTCTTCAATTATCTAGGGTTCATTCCATAGTGTACAATGAGATAATAACACATTTTCAAGTGTTCAGTGTGCATTAGGACATTCCTTTACACTACTCCTGAAAGTCAGTATTATCACTCCCATAATGCAGATGGGGAGATCTATGTAAAACTATACAGTCAATTAAGAGATAAGTAAGATACCAACTCGAAGCTTTTTAATGTATATGTACTGGACTTACTTTTATCATAATGTAATGGACTTAACTTTGTTTTTGACCCAATGCTACTGTAGAA
>NW_015386701.1:97454-99367 GCF_001527695.2 Protobothrops mucrosquamatus
TGTTCATGTTTGTAGCATTTCCCCTCAAAGCTTGTATCTGAGTTTGTTATACGTATGAATATAAACAAATCATTTGTCCTTGGAGTTCCTGTGTAAACATGATGGGAGCTCCTTTTAAATGTTAAAAAAAAAATGATCTGAGGAAATGTATAGTTTCTTTAAGTTCACTGTCCAGCAGTCCCTTCTTATCCCTTCCTTCTCCAGTAATGTTTTCAAGTAAATTTATGTATGATACCTACGTGTGCAAACTTTGAAAGAATATAAAGAAAAAAGAGAAAGCAAATGAAATGCAATATTTATTCAGTAGTTTTGAGCTCCACATAGCATAAATTAGATGAGTAGGCATCTGCTATAATACATTATATTACAAAGTAATATGCATGATCAAAATTGATAAGAAGCTCCAAACAGTCCACTTCATAATAAATAAAACCTATATTCATTTAAGTCATACTATTTTCTTTTGCTGTTTTACATGGCTCTTCTACAATATAATTTTTACTTTGATCTGTATCCAGAAGACTTCACATGGCTTCAGATGTACACACATTTTCCTCAAGTAGAACATGAGCTGTATAACACAACTATTGCTAAGACCCATTAACTAACATAAAAAAAAACCTCTTCTTCCATTACCTCTTTGAAAACATTTACATTCTGCCATACAATATATCTAACACAAGAAACAAATGTTGATATTACTGAATCGAACCATTATTTATCGGAAGTACATAATGATGCTTAAATAGTTTGTTATGCATGTTTTCCAACGCAGGCATTTCTGTAACTTTCTCCATTTCTTAGCACATAGCACCTTTTTCAAATAAGAGCCAGGTTCCCTGCCAGAAAAGGCACCCTACTTTTGCCTTTTTCAAGTCATTATGAATTTTCTATGCCACCTGTGTCTGCATGGTGATTTTTACCGAGGATGCTGGCTTTGCAGAAGCAGAACAGGTTCATCTCATTCTTAATACACTGACAGGAAACTTTTTTAAAGAAAAAAATGATAGATAAAAGGCTAGACTTTCTCAAAGCTGTGTTTGTTTGTTTGTCATTTCTTTCTTTGCAAAGCATTTGGAAGAGAAAGAGGAAGAAAAGGACTCATTCAAATTCTAGGACTTGGCAAATCATTGGACGTTAAGGACACGTGCTGAAACGCCATGGTGCCAGTCACGTAATTTTGTGTATCTAGGGCCTATGATGTGGAGGGGGATCTTTTCCCTGCAGAGAGAAGTGACAGAAGAAGAGAGATAAGAAGAAGGAGGTCTACATCTCAAACCATTCTACACGACAAACCAAAGCATGCAGAATTCAGAATCAGAATTAGTAATCTGAGTTTACACTAATTGTCCTTGCACTTCTGTGCAAACTGTCGACATTTATGAGTAAGCCAATTTCTATTGCTTCTGGTTGTGAACTGACACTCGAAACAAGCAGCCAATATCTGCTGGTTTTCAAAGGCTAGAATAGAAGCTACTGTCCTTCCATTATTAATAAAGTCACAGTTATGCAAGGTAAGTTGGGTAATGTTAATGAGGTTAGTTTATCTCAATGCAGAATCTAACTTTTTACTGGAAAAAAGTGTATGCTATTTCTAATACTGCCAATAAACCTTGGTGCTAGAACAATTGTGTATGATTACAAGTAAAAGTGCAGATGCAAAATATTGCATAGTCCACAAATCCTAAGCACTTAATTCTACAGCATCTTACAAAACTGTTCAAACACCAGCCAGCTATAACTGAAGAAACTTACTCTGACTGAGACAACTTTCATAGAATATAGGTTTATAACTCTGTATAGTACTCAAGATTTAAATACCAGCTAACTTGAATCAAGATCACACTGCCTCTTCCTATATCAGGCATGTCAAACTGCCAGCCCGCAGGCCAGATACGTCACGCCGAAACCGC
>NW_015386701.1:99926-103992 GCF_001527695.2 Protobothrops mucrosquamatus
AACTGTTCAAACACCAGCCAGCTATAACTGAAGAAACTTACTCTGACTGAGACAACTTTCATAGAATATAGGTTTATAACTCTGTATAGTACTCAAGATTTAAATACCAGCTAACTTGAATCAAGATCACACTGCCTCTTCCTATATCAGGCATGTCAAACTGCCAGCCCGCAGGCCAGATACGTCACGCCGAAACCGCACCCAGCCCAATGCCAGAAATGAGGGTAAATCGGCAATGGGGAAAAAGTCGTGATATGTCACGTGACGTCATGTGAGGTCACGAGTTTGGCATGCCTGTCCTATATGATTATATGTTTTCTCTATGGTTATCTTCAGAGGTTCTGTTCCAGATGTAACCTCATGTTGTAATGTGATAAAAAGCTACCAGGCAATAGCAAAAAACCCTACCCAGAGAGGCACACCTAACACCTTCTTTGTTATCTTTCTAGCAGCAGACAAAAGATTTATATTTTAAATATTGATATTTTGTGTTTCTTTGAAGCTTTGTGATTCTGCTATTTTGCATATATTTTACATTTAATTATTGTTTTGATTTCAGCTTTTTTAATATTCTGATCAGTGTAAGCTATCCTAGGAAAACTCAGTAATGATGAGCAAAATACAATTTTTAATAATAAAATCTTCTAAAGGAAAATAATAAAACAAGGATACAGACTCTTATTCTTTTAAAGACTTCCACCTTGCAGTCAATAGGACCATTCTCAGTCCAAGACAGATAGAAGACACAATAACATTTCAAATATTCATAAGCTAAAGGTATCAGGACATGTTAGGAATTGCAGTGACCTGCCTCACTGGTAATGTTTTTTTTAAATAAAAATTCAGTAGCATTGCAATTCTTGTTAGTTTTGTCATAAAAACTTATTTTAAAATTGACATTTGGCCTATATTTCAGTAGTGAAATATATAATTCTAAATCTGCTTAGTATAACAAAAAGATCAAACTCCTAAAACGTTTAAAAAGATTAAAGAATTACGTCTAAACTTCTGATTACTAGTTCTATTTTTTTTAAAAATATTCCTTTCAACTGATGACACCATTCCATTTTTATGTAAGTATTATTAATAACTTTAGATGCCTACATAAGTATTCAATTTTATGCAAATTTCTTTTTAAAATAACTAATGTTAAATCAGCAGTTTTAGACCTATCCCAATTTATTTTAAAAATAAATGCCATACAAACAAGAACCAGAACTTTAAAATGTCCATGATTTTTGGAAAACTAAAGAATCTTGTGACATCTTAAAGACTTCTTTTAATACATCAAAGCAAATCCATGCAATATATATATATATATATATTTAAAAAAATAATTATCTTACTTTGTCTTCTTTAGATTGTCTGATTCTGGTTCTTTCACTGCAACAAAATAAGCCATTTATTCAGTTTCCATGAAGTTGCCATTTCTTCATTGATCCATGAAACTTTTATCCTTAATTTATGACAAGACTAATATCTAAACATTCTATTGTTACGAATGCCTTATGATGGTCTTAAACAGCGATGGCGAACCTATGACACATGCTATGTCATTTTTGGCACATGTGGTGTACTGTCATGTGGTCTCTTGACCGCTGGACATTGCACAGGAGGGTTTGCCTCTCACGTGGGATCTGGAGCCACCCAAAAGCATGCAAGAATGGGGCATGCTTTCCCACTCTTTTCAGAGACACAAGACAATTTTCCGAAGTTTCCAAGCCTCATGTGACCCTGAACTGCCACAGCTAGGCATTTTTTTCTGAGAGACAAATTGAAAAATATTTACAATTATGTATTTATTTGCTTATTTATTTATTTTATGTGCCACCGATCTCACTATCCAAAGCGAATCTTTGTTATGAATTGTTTCTCTTTAGTCTGTATGTGACACACCAAAATTGGGCATTTTTTGAATTTTTGACACACTGGGCCCAAAGAGTTCACCACTGCTGCTCTGAAATGTACATATATACAATACCCTGCCCACAGTTTAAATTGCTACTTAAAAGTTCTGTGAATTTTTATAACCCATCAGTATTTATTGCATTCAGCAAACCACTTAGTAAACATATTGCAAAGTGCTGTTAAAAACTTTCCCACTTTCAAAGTATCGGCTCTGTAGTTCATGAAAAGAACTTAAGTTCAAAGACCTACCAGGGTCACAGAATTAATTTCTCACATATTTATTACTGTTTTGTTCTTTACCATTCAAACTTGGCCAAATATACAATGCTGCTATATTTCATTACTAATTCCTTTGAATTAAAAAGTAAAAATACCACTTTTAGATTATTATATTTATACAGCATTAATGATAAAGGGTGAGAATATGAATGAGTTAATGAATTCTTTTTTTCCTGGAGGATTCTCAAAGCTGAACTACTACTCTTTATGCATTTTTTTAAAAAAATCTTAATCATGTGGAAATAGGCTGAATTAAATTTTAAAGTGAGAAAAATAAGAAAGTGAAGAAATCAACAGATTTGTCTAACCCTGGCAAGAAGTCCGCCTAGATATTTAATTTTTACTGAAAAAAAAACCAAAGTAAAATGCGTAAATATATAGATATATAGCATATGTGTGAGTCATCAGTTCTATATTATTGTACTGACTAGTTATTACTCTGTAGTCCTTGGTGCTCTTTGAGCTTGGTATTTGCTTACAGATGTTTCATTATTCAACCAGATAACATGATGATGATGTTACTGTGAGACTAGGCCAAAGCCACCATTCCTAAATGTGGCGACGGCATGTAACCAGGGTGGACAAAAGTTAGAAAAAGCTCCCTCAGGGAAAGGAACCAAGCAGTGGTGGGATTCAAATATGTGAACAACTGGTTCTCTGTATGGATGCCGCTTCTGGAAGTCCACTCTGGGCCTGGGCAACAAAAAATTAGCTACCGGTTCTGCAGAAGTGGTGTGAACAGCTGAATCCTACCACTGGAACCAAGTCATTAAAGAACAAAAGGACAAAAGTTGGGTTTGACCACATGGCAAGCCCCTCCCCAAGTCTCACCAACAAAGGAGTTGGGCCTGCATGGAAAGCCCCTCCCCATAAACTCTAGGGCAGACATGTCAAACATAAAGCCCGGGGGCCGGATGCGGTCCGTGAAGTGGTTTCATGTGGCCCGCGAAGCCATCCTGGAAACAGTGAGGGAACAGCCCCCGCTGCCTTGGCCCTGGTCCAGGCCGTCCGGGAGCCAATGTACAATTTTGTGGTGGCCATCTATGCTGAAATGTATTTAGTCTTAGCTCCACAAGGCCATCTAGAAACAGCAAGAAACCAGCCCCTGCTGTGTTGGCCCCGCCCCCTGGGTGCATGCTGGGGAGGTGTCACCCTTTGTGAGGAATGAAGAAATGGACCATGCCTTTGTGCTTGCCCCTTCTGCCAGAGACCCTCAGATCTGTCCCACTCCTGCCCAGGCCCCCACAGGCACCCTTGACGCGAACGATGTAGAGCTGGCCATGCCCACCCAGTAGGCCACACCCACTCCATCCACGCCCACCAGTAGGCCACACCCACCTTGGCCACACACACCCCGAGGGCAACCGCAATACTGATGCGGCCCTCAATGAAATTGAGTTTGACACCCCTGCTCTAGGGGATAAAAAGAGGTCCTGAAACCTGCCCAGTCTACTTGAGTCGTTTTTTGGATCCCAGACTTGGTGGCTTCCATCCCTCTGGGTAGTGCGTGGCAACCTAATAGTGGATGCTGGGTAAGGGTGGATGAGAGAGCATGCGTTGTGTAAGAGCAAAAATATATCAGTAAAAGTTTGCTGTTACTTTAAATTCACTGGGTGTATTTGGGCCTGTGTTTGTGCCTCAGTGTTCAGTTGATTGGGGATTGAGTGTGGCCTGTGAGTGTGTGATCATAAGCTGAACCTGAAAGCACACTTGTATAACATTACTTAGTTGGATAATGAAACATCTGCAAGCAAATGACCAAGTTAAAAGAGCACCAAGAACTATATAGTTTAACCCTGAGCTATAGATAATTATCTTCTTTAGATACTTACTACGTTCAGTGCCTGTGATCTGTTGAAGGATCCGGAAAGAACGTGAC
>NW_015386701.1:104257-126008 GCF_001527695.2 Protobothrops mucrosquamatus
GACTGAGTAGTTCCAGTCCTTGGGTGCCAGTCCTCAGTATCTTCAATCAGTCTCTTCTTGCTGTTGTTGCTATGAACCGGTGGATGGAAAAAATCTGTATTTCTGTACACGACGTGTTTTCGTGGTGGACTAATACAATGAATAAGGGCAATAAAACTTGATGAGTTACATTGATCAAGGCCAAGATGCTAAGTATATGCATTTAATATAGATCTTGCTGGAGTAAGTTATTGCTTCCTTCAGATTCGATAAAAAAATTAAAGTGCATGGCATCCAGGTTTCAGCTGTTCCTTTTTAAAGAAACATAAGCTGCAACCAATATCTACATCAGAACCTGCATGAATAGAAGCTAATAATTCATAGAATCCATCATTTAATTCAGTGAACAGTTCTTAATAAGATAGTACATGGCTGCATCTCCTTGTATTGGGCTCTAGGAAAAACAAAACATATTACATTTTCCACAGAAAAATATTATACAGCAATGTTCTTCTCTTTTTTTTACTCCCTTGCTATATCTATTCTAAAATATAGTTTACCACATTAATTGAATGATAAATTTTAAAAATATTATGAAGTCGATCAACTGTTAAAATGGCTAACTTGCATTGTTGAACAGTACTGAGATTACGCGATCCTGCATGTGTGAATTTGGGTGAAAATTTCTTAAATACAAAACAATTGGTAAGATTTTGTCTTATAGCAAGACAACAAAAAAGATAGACGAAGGAAGGAAGGAAGGAAAGGAAGGGAAGGGAAGGGAAGGGAAGGGAAGGAAGGAAGGAAGGAAGGAAGGAAGGAAGGAAGGAAGGAAGGAAGGAAATCCTATTGCCACTGAAGAATAGAAGAATAAGGAGAGAAAGGCAATAGTTAAGTTGGTAGAAAGGATAACCTAAGTAGAATTTGGAATGGTACAAAAATTAGTTATGGATGGATGTGCAGAACAATTCCAGGCAAACTGTAAACTATCACAACTTGCTCCCTCTCTCCACACCCACCCTGATCAAAAATACAGACCATAGTTAAAAACTGCACATAATATTGAACATCAAAAAGGCACGTGGCTATTACCGTTTAGGTGGGTTTTTCCTTTTATCATATTGGAAAGAGCAAGGGAACAGAATACAAGACAGTCCAGCATAAGGAGAAGAAAGAACAGAAAGACAAAAGAATTAGAAGTATTAAGCTTAACTGCTGTTACTATTGACAAGTCACCAAATAAAATAATTTAATAATAATTTTATTCTCCCAAGGAAGAAACTGTATTGGCTTATTTGAGCCTCATTTTACCCTCTCAATTTCCCCATTTTAGCTTGGCATCAAACTGAGGGGCTGCTTTCTATTTAGAAGAATGGGCAAACTCCCAACCTGTCAGGTGAGCTTATACAGTTAATAAAAACAATCATACGCATCTAGCCAATTTCTCCTGAAGCAAAAGCACCCCATTCTGTTTGATACTATTGGGCATATTGGTATTTTTTTTTCTTCCAAATGTGGGACCCTTTGCAGTTACTTTTGAATAAGCAACAGTTCTCCACTATAAACTACAGTCTTCCTGGGCAACTTCACAGACATCATCAACTCAACTTTACTGAGGAGGTAAGGCTACTTATTGCAGCCCACACTGTGACTGGCCGTTTTTTGCAATACCTGAACAGGATTATAGAATCTTGTATAAGAAGATCACAAGGTCATCTAAAAATCCAGGTGACTTTTCCATCTTTGCTTAATAATTTCTATCGCACAGAAACTCATCATGTTCACCCTGGAGTACCTCTTGCTATTCAGATCTTTCGTCTGACATTTAGCATCAAACTACTTCCTAAACTTTCTATTTTAAGAGTGAATTCAGTAATTCAGTGTATACATTTACTTCTCTTTGTCATGTTTTCATCATACACTCAAAAAGTATTACTCTGGTACTCAACTGCTTTGAAGCTCATCAAATTTGGTACTCAACACATTCTGATATGAAAATTTTGTTCCAGTATTCATTCTTTGTTTGGTACTCAATGCACAAGCTACAACTTATTGGTGTCGACTGCCTTGTGACTCACTACATTATTCCTTATGGGGAATTTTTTTTGGTACTCATCATTTTTTGTACTCATCACACTTCCTGGTACCAATTAATGATGAGTACCGAGATACCACTGTACTGAATATAGACTAAAAGTCTCCATATAAAATACTGGACAGAAAGAAGGAGAAAGGATATACTATTCAGATTCAACCTTTCCCAATTCTACTACCGTACTACAGTGTCAACTATTCTGATCATTCCAAGGAATACACCCCAAACAGGAATGATGGTCACTGTAGTTCAAGACATCAGGAGAACGACGACTGAAAAAAGTTAATTTATTGCATAGGTTTTTTTAATTCTTTCACCAAAACAAAAAGTATTGTAACATTCCCAAACTTAGAGAAAATGGAAGTTAATTCAAAAAGGCTACCTACAGAATACAGCAATTAATTTATATAAATTGTAGCTCAAACATTAAGAGAGTGATTAGTAAAGTACTTACACCTCATCAGGGTTACTGAAGGAATGAGGGACAGAAAAGACACAAACAATGGATTCGATTCCAGGACGTTCAAGTACAGATAAGGAATAACATAGAAAATGGGATCAAAAAAAGAGTTAATAAAAGTTAATTGTAATATTAAAGCCAGATGGGAAAAATAGTTTCATTTAATCATGAATAGGAGATAAAGCTAACAGAATTTCCAACTGGTATTTCTAGAATGATTTCTTGCTGACTTTTACCAGCAGCTACCCCACCACGCCACAAGGTGGAGGCACAAGTTAAGGTAAAGTCATGGCAAATTTATTTCTTCCCTAAGTCAATGGGAGAATAGGGAAGAGGCAAGAAAGAGGCTGAAAAATCCTTAAATTAAATTTAATTCCAATAAATGTCTTCATTTATTTCTATCTTAATAGAAAAAAATCACCCATTTTAATGTCTAATCGCAGACATTAAAAAGAGACTCATTCGCTGTTATTATCTCTACTGTTTGCCAGTTACTCAAGACAAAATTTAATATTGTAAATAAAACCACACACCAGTGAAAATGCAAACAATTTATGTTACTTTAACTTCAAAAGCCAAGGCTCTATTTTGCAGAAATTTAATTCTGGGACAGCCACACATGCCAAAGCACAAAGCACAACTCCATTCTAGTGGAACGAATACTAACTTTGTCACTGTTGTAATCTGTAACGGGAGTGAAAAAATCAATATGTTTATTATAGCAACTTCCCTACTGTTCTACTTTATCATACCCAAACCATGTAAGTTCACGTGTTTTCATACATTTCAAACCAATATAAATAATCTATTTTATCCCTTGATTACCCAAGGGATCCATCTAATGCAAAAAATTAATTACCATGCATGAACTAAGAACACAATTCAAAACAAAATCACATGCAGGCACTTAAAGAGCAAACCATTTCTGAAATTTGGCAACCTTAAGGTGTGTGGACTCTTACTTCCCGAATTCCCCAGTCATTAACCAAGAGTTGAAGTTCACACATCTTAAAGTTGCCAAGTTTCAGAAACACTGGATTAGCCATTCACTGCCCCATAGCAGAAACTCCTTTCAAGATATGACTTTACATCATTATCTAGCTAGCTCCCTCTTGGAGTATCTATTCTTCTTCAGTTGGACATGTATGTCAATTTTAAATTTATAAAGTGCCAAAATTCAAGGAGCACTCTATTTTAAGACAGATTTATAGGAAATAGGATAGATTAGACATTTTACTTCATTTATTGATTACACAGTGGCTAATTTGCACAAGATACTAAAACATTTGCTTCTCCATTTTGGCCTAAGAATGTTAATCTATCCACTAGGTGTCGTATGCTGCTACTACTCAATTACTTTTGATATCAATGAAGTGGAAATTTATTTATTTATTTTTATTTATTTAACAGGATTTATATGCCGCCCTTCTCCCCATGGGACTCAGGGCGGCTCACAGCGTATTAAAACATCATACAAAAAATTTCCCCTACTAAAAACCAATTAAAACCCAAATATTGGTAGCTGTGGCTCTTTAAAATCGTTAAAAATTGTCCCTATTTAAAACTCACCCTAGGTCAGNGCTGTTTCTATCTCTATACGCAAACATGACAAATCCTAATATGATTAATTATATTCATCTGCCAACTTTAAATATAATTCTTGATTAAGAGATGCAGTCACGCACTTAGAAATTAATATTATCTTTGGTAAAAAATAAAGCATTAGTAATCATACATGTTGCTCTATAAAAACCACAGTATTTTCAGAAATATGGAGAAAGCATGTTGTACATGCTTAAGTTGGTGATTGGACCAAGAAGGTGTTAAGGTGGTGGACCAAGAGACATTAGGTTCTATCTCTTCCTTATCTACAGAAACTTACTAAGTGACTTTGGTCAAGTTACACCTCAGTCTCAATCAGCTTCAGACTCTGTGACAAGTGGCTACTGGTATCTTTTCTGGAAAAACTAGACAAAGCATTGCATTGCATTGCATAAACATGCAAACTCAACAATATTGGACAATGGCTGCAACCTCATCTGTATTTTGCTAAAATTTCAATCAACTGGATTCAAGGCAAGTATTCCAGACTTTCAGGACTGCTGAGTCATTATAATACATTTTTGTTCAAAGCTGATGTAGCATAATGTTTAAGTAGATCACTTAGAGTGCCAATTCAACCATGAGTTTCCCTAAATGATTGGGTAACAACAATGCTTGGGTCAAAAAGACTGGAAAAGAAACTATAAAACAGAATATATTAAAAAAAATAACTAGAATTATTAAACACAAACATAGCCCAATTCTTTATAATTCTCTGTATATTTACCCTAAGGCAAGTCCTTTGATTTTTCAATAGGCTTGTACCTCTATGCATAAAAAATTGTGCCAGGCTTAATAATTGCATATAATTATATGCATGTTCAATATGCATATTGTTTTAAAAGTCTGCATTCACCTTATAATACAAACCTTTATTTAGCACTGAATTTCATGTTAAGCTTATGAGAATATTTCATTCAAGGATGCAAAGGCCACTGGTCTTTCCATTTTATATGCTGACAAATGAACTACTCCTTTCTCTGAATTAATTTCTAATCTGTGCAAGTAATTCTTTAAGACACAAACGTAAGCCCTTTTTAATTGCTAAGGTTTAATCTCAAACTACATTGCTTGAATAGATATAGTGCTACCATCTATGCCTGTTTCAGTAAACAGATTGTATTACTAAGCTCTAAATATATTTGTAAAAAAGGGCAGTGCAACATCTTACTGTTTAATCAGCACTAGATGTTTCATATGTAAGCAAATTCTTCTTACACAAATAACTGCACAAGCATCATTTGAAACCATATTTTCAGAATTTGCATCTTGTCAGGACACCTCAGTCAGTTTTAAAGAACAGAGCTAACACGTGGGTTGATTCTACCATTTTCATTTTTTTATGAAACTTAAAAGCTTTTTAAAAAAACAAAACATCATATAGTTCAACAACTTGGTTCAAAAAAGGCTTCAATTCAAACACTGATAAACCAACAAACTTATAAAATGGAAATAGGATTACAGATCTAACTGTCTGGGCTTATGTAGGACTCCTTTATAGACAGATACTTGGCATAAAGCTCTTTCATAGCAGGATTTCATAAAATAATGAGAACAATTGCATGCATTAACTGTAGAGAAAATTGTTTGTAATTACAGTGGGTGACTGGATCTTGCCTGGGGGGAGAATTTGCTTGTCTTCTTAGTACAAAATTATTTTAGTTGTTATAAATTATTTTTGAATGCTAATGAATGCAGCTGAATGGCAGGGCTATGCTTTAGATTTGCAAAAACCCTTGTGCCAGGGTGCCCGAAGCATTGCCAAGATATATTTATATGTACTGAGAGATTTGTCAGGAATTCATCCTCTCTATTTTAGATAGCGTGGCTGCATACAACATTATGTCCTTAAGGATAATAACAATAGCTATGCCCTCTACGTAAAATAATATGTGTGCCATTTTTACATAGTAGGTATTTTACTGAAAGAACTGTGCTGTCGGAAGAAAAAAAAATTGAACACACAAAGGTCAATTGCTTCAACAATCTATAACTTAAGACCTATACACATTGCTTAGGGTAGGGGTAGGCAACCTTGGCTCTTTTATGACTCGTGGACTTCAACTCCCAGAATTCCTCAGCCAGCATGGCTCAGCTTGGAAACCCCTCCCTTTTCCCTCAGCGTGGCTGGCTCAGGAATTCTGGGAGTTGAAGTCCACAAGTCATAAAAGAGCCAAGGTTGCCTACCCCTGGCTTAGGGGAACCATTATGAATAAGCAAATTGGAACATGATGGATTATTTGATAGTCCTTTTGGTGAATCACTCTTAGATCTATGCCTAAGTAACTTTGAAATCATTTTTTTAGCCTTGGTTTCCCACATCATTTTTTGTTTTTGTTTTTGCTTTGTACCTATCTTATATTACCAGTGCTGATCTTGGAATAGAGCCGCAGTATTAGATGTGGTTAAGCCTGATTCTGATCCACTCTTATAATAGTTACTAAAACTGACAAGGCTTTCACAAGCTCATACTCTTAGATCTTTGATTTGCTGTATCTCTTCCAATAGACAGAACTACAGTCCTTGGGGATTCATACTTGACAATCAGCTATATAAATTACGGAATCATGAACTTTTTTTTTTAGTAGAATGTACTAAGTGAGAGAGAGAGAGAGGGAAAATAAAACCATGGGAAACTAAAACATGAATTGAGAGATTGAGCTTTTCTCCTATCATCTTGCTTTCCTCAAAATGGAATATGATTATTCTCAGTACATACTGTAACTGTCTCTTCAGATTACCATTCCTGGTTTAATGGCTTCTCACAATTACAAATGACTTTGACAAAATGTTACAAGTAGTCTTGACTGTAATTGAGCCTGGAATTACTATTGTAAACCATGACGGTTGTTAAGCAGGTCATCATGTGACCAATCTGATTCTACAATATTTTTGTGGTGGTTGTTAAGTGAATCACCATAGTTAAGTGGATACAGAGTCATGAAGTGAACCCACTGTCTGCCATGGGCATTTTTGCCAGAAATTGGAAGAAGCAATAGCACTTAGCAATACCATCAGCATTCCTGTGGTATTCTTGTTGCAATAAATTATGCATTTATATAGGTTTAGCGAAAAAACCTACCTAATTATTTTCTCTATACTTAGCAATAGCAATATTACTTAAGACCTAAATACCTCTTCACAATGCTTTATAGCCTTCTCTAAGCGGTTCACAGAGTCAGCATATTGCCCCCAACAATCTGGGCCCTCATTTTACTAACCTGGCAAGGATGGAAGGCTAAGTCAACCTTGAGCCAGTGAGAATCGAACTGCCAGCAAAATTATACAATACTGTATTCTAACCATTGCGGCACCATAGCTCATGTTTATACTTACATTTTAAGTATAATATAATCATTATATAATATAAAAATATACTTATATAAGTACTATACTTAAGTTTACAAGTCCATATTGTTGGTGATGTAAGTCAAGAAGCATAATATAATTGCAAATTTAAAAAGAAAATGAAAATTGCAGAAGAATAAGAACAAAAGCTGTAGGGGGAAGTCATTAAGTAGAGAAAAAGCCCTGAATTAATATAAAAGATGAAAAGAAGAAAATTGTGTGGAATATAGACAGAAAATGCTTGGTTGGAAAGGTGAAAAGGAACATTTTTCACAACAGGTGAACCTCTTTTTTCTCTTGTAAAATCAAAGCAACACAATAGCCTGCAGCTTTGCTATGCATTTAAATCTTCAATAGTCATTCTTATTTTGCTGTGAACTCTCAAAAATTTTAATTTGGCATTTACCATCTCCAGCAGAGAACACTCTCATCAATTTATAAATCTGATTTATAAAAGCAAGTAAGTTCCTTGTATATAGATCTGCCCAGATCGCACTTTATAAACTAACCTGACTTTTTTTACACTTATAATTTCAGGTAGAAAGAGCAATCAATGAATTACTGAGGAAGTACTTTTTGAGACGTTTAAAACAGGAAGAAAAAAAAACTGCCCTAAAACTACCTACCCATTTTGCTGTTTACTGTCACCCTGGTTCTCTCTGGATCCACTTTGCTGCCCCTCTGTCACCTCTGGAGCCCTTTCGTTGAACGGTGCATTGTGTGGAGATTGCCATGGGGTATTAACAGTAGGATTTGCAGCACTCAACACAGGGCAACGCTGATCAGCATTAGCTTTGACATTAGCATGCGCTCCTGAGGCAGTGAACCGGGGAGGTGTGACAGTGGCCAGAGGTGAAGGGGAAGCATGTAATGGAAGACTGGCACTGGCTGGCGTGAAGGCAGATGACGGTGATGGGATGGAAGTGACCTTGGAGGAGGACACAGCTCCAAAGGGCCTGGGGGCCTTATTGAAGGCCATGCTGGTTGTGGATGAAACTTTGGGCACAGCTGGAGATGCAATGGGCACAGGCTTAACTAGGTCCTTAGGCTCTACCTAGATGAAATAAAAACAGAAAAATACACAAGAAAGCCACGCACGTGCACACACACATGCAAAATGTATATCCATGACATCTGCAGTGGTTTTATTGTGAAATATCCATTGATGATTGACTGGTTGTAAGTACACAACTTTGTGCTGAAAGCACTGACTGTCAACATCACACAGCATGCGTCATTGAAAACAAAAAACCCCAACAACATGCGTGAGCTGGTAGCCTTAGATTTATTTTAGGCAAAAACTTCACTATAAACTGGGTCCAGCAGTTAGGACACAAGTGCAGTCCTCCAGTGCAAGGGTTACAGGTAATCAGTGAAAGACAGAATCCTCATAGTAAAATTTTACTTACTAAAGGATTATGTGTCTCGGACAGGTCTATATTGGAACAATGCCCCTCCTTTCCAGTGACAAATGACCGGATTTTTTTTTAGAAGTTAGTTTCAAAAGTAGTTTGAGGTCATGTAGAATTCTCACACCAGAGAAAAAATATTTTACAAGTTCTATTGCACATGACCAGACTTTGGGAGTTCCTAATCTTACCTTCCTCATTTAAAAGCTATTGCTATATTAGCTTAACTTAAAGGCAAACTCACATATTTTGTTTGAAAAGGGATATCTTTGCTGCAAAGTAATATGACAGTGTGTCTTCTTTTACTCAGTTCATTGTGCTACAATAGCCATCAGACTTGCTGTACATGAATTTTATCCTAATGTAGCTAAGCAAGTCAACAGGCACCTATTAGAGATCATGTTCTACTAAGGAAAGCAAATCTTTCTGCATCTTTACAGACTCCTCTTAGTAATTGTATCATACTGTTCAAGATCTGGCAGGAAAAGTCTTACATTAAGCTACCTTTTTATAAAAGGTAAAGTAAAGGTAAAGCTAAGGATTTTCTGTCCAGTCGAGTCCAACTCTAGGGATGGTGCTCATCTCTGTTTCTTAGCTGAAGGAGCCAGTGTGGTCCTTCCGTGGTCCTTCTGTGGCCATGTGGCCAGCATGACTATATGCTGAAGTGCACGGAGTGCTATTACCTTCCCACAGAAGTGGTACCTATTTTTCTAATTTCATAAAGCTTCTAATAAAGATGCTTGTAATCAGTAACTCTTAGAATTTTAGGAAATGAACAGGCCTTTTAAGAACATGGTTGATCTCTACATGTAGCAGTATTTTGTTAACTTTATTTAGGCTTGGAAGCTAAACTGGATTGGATTATTATTATTATTATTATTAAATTAAATTTATATCCCGCCCTTCTCCTTGCGGACTCAGGGCGGCTGACAATCGATTAAAAATACATAAATAACAATTACAGAATTAAAATTAATTAAAAAGAAATATTTAAACGTAGTCCAATTAAAATATAATTAAAACCCCCTCTAAAAATTACCCTAGGCCAGTCCTGCAAGCTGGAATAACCAAGTCTGATTAGTATCAAACTTGGATGGAGAATGATTAGGAAATTCCATGACAGTAGACTGGATTAGAAAAGAGGGGAAAATACCCTGGAATGGGAAGGTTGTACAAATCACTTCTTTACTGTAACCCAAAAAAGCTGTGGAAGGGTGACCATGAAATCTCCAGGAGTTGAATTCAACTCAAAAAAAAGTCCGTAAGGACTACAACAGATATTTCCCATGTTAGTCCTTGTTTTTGAAACCTAACCACAGTGTTTTTTTAATATTGGTCGCTTATCACCCAATATAAATTTGGCCAATTCCAAAACAGCTGCAGTAAGGAGGACTTTCAAAGCCAAAAATTACACCTTTTTACCAAATTTTTAGATAAAGAAAATAGCATATTTCACGGATTTCAAAATAGCATGTTTCAAGTATGTCCAAATGAATGAAATGGACATACAATAGAGCCATGTTGCATTGGAAGATCAACACATTGAGAGATGTGAAAGAGTAAATTGACCACAATAGCATTCCCCTGTACTTAGGAACTGGGGAAGAACCCCTTACCTGCTGCACAGGAATTGGATCTGGCTTTGGAGCTGCAGGTGCTCTGAAAGAGAAAAGGAAACAAATTACATGGCTTCTAAAGCAATTTATCCCACAATCCCATATGGTCCATTACAATTTAGCTTCTAAATCACAATGCAGATAAGTTAAACACTTTTTCAGGTCCCATTGACTTAATTCATGCTTAATAATTCATCAGTGCTAATCAGTGGGACTTGTCAGTATAGCCAAACTTACATCAGCTGTTAATCAAAGCCTTATTTCAAACATCCAAAGATGTAGATTGAACAGCAAAGCATCTACGCCCAGCAAAGCAAAACTGAAGAGCAAACCATCTGCATTCCAAAATTAAACAAGAATGGCTTTGTATATTGAATGGATTTGTAACTCAATTGGCCCATGCATAAATGATAAAACATTCCAACGTATTAACAAAAACCACATTGCTTGCAGTTTATACAATAGTGACAACGTATATGGCATCATCTCATTTATTCAATTGGTTTTGCTTCCTACTGCATGCATAGACTGCCAATGAATTACTTCTAAAATAAACTGAAGGAGAATTTTAGAGGTTGCTACATAAATAAAAGCTTAAAAGAATAGCCTTCTTCCCATGTATTTACATTTCAGTTCCTTCTACACCATATCTGTGAAGAGCCTGAATTTTTTTTAATAATTATTATCTACTTTTAAACTAGCTATCATAATTTCTTGGATAATGTTCACATATTATATATTTATATATATTAAAATATATAAAACTTCTACAGCAATTTCCCTTTACAATACATGTGTTCTTTCAGTTCTAAAGTGCATGTAAAATTTCTTGAAATGACTTGCGAAATACAGGTCTGGGACCCCCAAGATGCAGTACTGATTTGTGGAAAAGATGCCATAAAATGTATTCAGCCATAGTATATTAAATTATTTTAGAGATCCTGAGCATGATCCTCATTTTTGACTAAAAAGTAATGGTGTTCTGAGCTTGACTATTGCATTTAAGTAACAAAATTGATGCTCAGTTAATCTGATATGAAATAATTTCTTAAGAACACTTGAGAAATTTGTTTATACCTTAGTTTTCTCCCCTTCCCCCCCTCAAGTTATAACTCTTAACTTCATCCAATCCTTTTTTAAAAAATGGAATCAAGATTGCTACGGCTCCAGTAAAGAAAAATAAAAGAACTTATGCTGGCGAAAACAGTACTGAAAAAACAAGGCTGAAAGCAGTTTTCTTACATATTATGGGCTGATTCAATTACTTCCAAACAAAAGCATATTTTTAAATGCATTTTGTGGCTAGATTCCTGAAATAGTCTACTGATTATTACTCAGGATTGAATAACGCTGAACAGTCTTGCTTGCACACACATAGACACTGATGTGGCTGTGAAAACAAAAGTTAATGAACAGGAGCAGGCAGCCCTGCCCTGCAGAAATGGCAGCTTTGATGTACTGGGTCCTTATAGATCAAGATTAGGCAGATTGAAATAAGTGGCTGAATTTATCCATTAACTAAGCCCTGTTCACAATTACAATTAACTTTTTATGTGCAAAAGAGTTTGCCTATCACTATAATTTACAGTAATTTGTATTAATATTAAGAGCATTATTCATGCCCAAAGAGCATTATATTATATAAAGAGCATAATACATTATATAATTATATTTCCATTCTATACCAATGGAAAAGTGGGAACAATTCTTTCTTGCAAGAATGGAAAAATAAGCAGAATACAGAATAAGAATTGGAAGCAGTTGCTCTGTGTTCCTTCAGTGTCAATTAACTAATTGGAAATGTTATATCTGTACCAGAACCAACCAGATTTTATGAATTCCTAGAAAAGAAAACCACAATAAACATAAGAACAAACTCTTTCACATGTTTATTAAAATAACCCATTTATTATATGGGTGTCCGAACTCTATTTAATAGAGTTAATAGACAGCTTACTGGCTTTTCAACCACTCCATAGTAAATCTATTTAATTTAAAGAATAAGCTTTGTTTTGTGCCTTCAGATTGCAGCCTGCTTAATTAGTCAGGTATATTTTAAGCCAAAATAGTCAACAGTTCAGTAAGTCTTTGAAGTACTGATGCAACCACATTTGCTCCTGCTGCAACAATTATTTCTAAATATCCTCTTCCCTTTTAATGTGGATATCATATATACAGAAAAAGCAAAGCAATAAATCCACTTCAACCCTTTCTAGCACTATATTAGCCATTTCATATAATTATTGAAATGCTGGCATTGTCTGTGAGATTGTGGAATATAATGCTTCATATTTCTCTACAGGAAATATGAGCCAACAAACTCTTCATTCCTTGCATTCTTGTTTTTTCACCTTTTCCTCCTTGGTTCATCTTTTCCTACTTATTTCAGACTTTAAAAAAAGAATATTGAGAACTCTGCCAAGTCATCCAGCAATCTGGAAATGTTTGCTTCAAGACAAAACTGCTTTGTTTCAAGTCAAAGCCACAACTTACTTTAAAAAACAAAAAGCTGAAATGCAAGAGGGAATGGAAAAGGAGGAGCACATCATAACACAATAGTTTTGAGTACTTGGCTGAAGAAGGAAGTTAACAATCACACTCAAGCAAAAAACTAAACAACATTGGGGTAGAGACTTGGCTATTTTACTATACAATTTTGTTGCAAGCATTATATTCTACAATCTCACAGACAATGCCAGCATTTCAATAATTGCAAGACACGCAAGTAATCTGAAATTGTTCTATTTTTAGAGGCTGGTTCTATTCAACATGCTTCTACCAAGTCAAGTAAAATCCTGCAACTATGACAATATATTAGTTTAAGTATATTAAGGCTTAGCCACAATGCACAGGTATCTCATATAAGTCACAAAGATGCTATGGCATCACCATGCAAATGATTCAATTTACATGTTATTTGCACAAAGACATCTTGACAAATTAAATCAACCCCCTATCAAGAATTAAATTTTGACAGCTCCATACCTCTTCGTTTCAACCTGCCATTAGAGTAAAGTGGGGGAGGTGTTGCTTTAGAACGGGTTAGATGGAGAAACGAAACCTCTACGATTCCGCTGAAGACTGTGATAGCCTGAAACCTTTCCAAGGACAATGCAGCAGGTGTGGAGAGGAAGCAGACAGTTCCCATAACAAAGTGAAATTTTTACAAAGACTATGTGAGAGGATGGGGGTTTGGCTGGAGAAATTATTGTTGAATTCTATGAACTGGTATCTGGGAACCTCAGAATTAGTTTTGCTTTGACATTACCATGCTGTGTATTCAATAAACAATAAGATTTTCAGAAATGGAATGAACCTGGAGTTTAATTTGGATACTCAAGCTAGATGTTAACACCCTGCCCTCAGAAGCTCATGGTTAGCTTGACTTTATATATTATGAAATACAGAAAATGGATTAATACAGAAAGCAGTGTTACATTAACTACCTTTATAAAGGTAGGCAGAGGAAAAATGGAAAACTTGAGAGTTAATATATCATTCTGGCAACCACAATGATTATCCTGGTTGTAACTACAATTACAGTATTAAGTGCATTTTTTATCAATATTAGCATTATTTTATGATGGAATATTACCATATTCTATCATAAAACTAAGCTAAATGCTATCATTTCATTATTAAGTTTTCTCTTTCCTCTTTCAACGTTCTTTTTTTAACAGGAACAGATCAAAAAGATATTGAAAAATATCACATTCTGACTTTTGTGTTCATTCTAAGAGATTACTCCAATAAAGCTTTTGCATTTTTGTCATTACAACCTACTATGTTTGTATACACAGTTTGAAGACAAGATTTTTTGAATGAGATATATACACACACACATACACACACACACACACACACACTTTGATTTACTTTGTAGGAATACTTTTTTTAGATTGAATTCTGCCACATAGCATATTACATACTGCCAATTAATAGTAAGGCACGTGGGTACATAATTCTCTAAGTTGGCATTTTATGGGTTTAACTCCTAACTCCAAAAAACTATTTTAGGAATATTGCAAAAGATTTCTCGTTTTATTGGAGAGATTTTGTGCCCATGGTTGTTTGTTTTATTTTCTATGTTAGCATGGAACTCTGTCAGATAGTGAGCAAAACCAGATCGTCAGACAAGACTCAGGACCAGAAATCACTGTCTTCTAGACCAGTGGTTCTCAACCTTTTTAATGCCGCGACCCCAACCGGTCGTAAGTCGAGGACTAAACCGGTCATAAGTCGAGGACTAAACTGGTCGTAAGTCGAGGACTACCCAACCGGTCGTAAGTCGAGGACTTTCCCTGCCCGGGAGCACCGCACATGCGTGGTTCCGCCCCCTGCGCCAGCCGAGGCATAGCTGGCAAGTGGCAGAGACGGAGCAGGCCGACCACCAGCTGGCCCAGCCCAAGGGAGGTAAGGCACCCACCGGAAAAGGGGAAAAAAATGGTGGACAAAAAAATGGCGGACAAAAAAAATGGCGGACAGCCTTGCTTGGCGACCCCCGTGAAATGGTCGATTGACCCCAAATGGGGTCCCGACCCACAGGTTGAGAACCACTGTTCTAGACCAAACTCTAGTATAACAAGTAGCAAAATAAAGGATAGAAAATTAAAGATTGAACAGATAGGGTTGTACAACCAAGTAGAAAAAGCACTACTTGAAAAAGTAAGAATCCGAAGGAGGAAGAGATGGAGAAAATAAAAATTGTTAATGGTGCAATGTAGGGAAGCCATTGATAACATATAAAGCCTCCTCTGAATTAAACTCATGGACATAGCCATTTAATGTTCTTAGCAAAAATATAGAAGAGGTTTACCATTACCTTATATAGGTAGTCCTTGACCTACGACAGTTTGTTTAGTGACTGTTCGAAATTACAATTGGACTAAAAAAAAGTGACTTTTGACCATTGCAGCATCAAAATTCGGACGCTTGGCAAATGGCTCATAATTATGCCAATTGTGGTGTCACCTTTTGCGACGTTCTGACAAGCAAAGTCAATGGGGAAGCCAGATTCATTTTACAACTGTGTTACTAACTTAACAGTTGCAGTGATTCACTTAACAAGTGTGGCAAGAAAGGCCGTAAAATGGGGTAAAATTCACTTAACAAATATTTCAATTAGCAACAGTCATTTTTGGCCTATTGTGGTTGTAAGTCAAGGATTATCTGTACTGGGATTTTTTAAAAATTTCTCCAATTACTTCATAATCTTGGAGTTTCCTGGTAGTCTCCAATCCTGACCTGCTCTTGTTTTAATTTTCAAGACTAAACAAGGCCGGTCAGGTGAAATACAAGCCAAGAATAACTAGACATTATTGTCAGGATTAGTGGAAGAACTAGTATAGCAAACAGGAAATACAGTGCTGAAATTCTAATAAGAAACTAGAAGTACTATTGAGAAGTAGAATCTGGAGGTGGCTAAAACACTAAAAAGAAGTGGAAAGAAAAGTGGAAAGAAAACAGGGTTGAGTTAATTATAGAAAGAAGTTGATCTACAATGGTAGGTATGAGTAAAGAGCAGACATAGGTTTGCTATGTCTGCATGCTGGAACATATCCATAAAATGTAAAAATTATGCCAATCTTCTCGGTGCTGGAAAAATGAGCACAAAATAGGGTGCAATTTTTTTTTGCATAATTATTAGTGTAACTAAGACAAGACACATGACCTAATGGGGCTTTAGCAGATGGCCAGTTTCTACAAATATATTTTGAGTTGGACAGGAGGTATGGCTTGAGCTGAATCAGTTAAGAATAATAAATAAGACACACTGGAGTGTGGGAGTAACATTAATTTCTACTTCAGCATAATAGAGAGATAAATCAAAACAAAAGCTCCCTTAGTCCTGAGTATTCTGAATGCAATTGTACATTACTAGCACTTCATAACATGTACAAAATAACTGAGTTTATGTTTCATTTTTTCTGATTTATTTTTCCATCTTCAAAAGATACTACTTTAGATAAAATCAAGCATAAATAAAATCGCTAATATGGCAGCTAGCCTGAATAATACAAGCAATCGTTAGGGAGAGAGGGGAAAAAAGCACTTTTATGTAAACTATAGATGAATAAGATTACTGCAATTCCAGCACATTTAAAATATGTGTTATTAACAGTCTTACTACAAAACAGACATCACATTCAAGAGTAGATGGTACTATTAGAAATTAAAATTGAAAGCCAAAATGTCCAAATCTGTCAAATGCATTTTGACCAACAAGGTCTTCTTCAGGAGCTTAAAATGGTGGCTTCCTTAAAAGAATTGATCTCCATCTTCTTAGCGGGCACCACCAGGCTTTCCCTGAACTGAACTCTCTCCATTGTCACAATTCCTAAAAGAAGGTACACCACTTTAAAAATGATGCAAACTAATGGTTTTTTTGGTTGTGCAGTTTAAATACAGGTAGTCCTTGACTTACAACAGTTCATTTAGTAACCATTCAAAGTTACAACGGCACTGAAAAAAGTGACTTATGACCGTTTTCACACTTACTACCATTACAGCATCCCCATGGTCACGTGATCAAAATTCAGATGCTTGGCAACTGACTCATATTTATGACGGTTGCAGTGTCCTGGAGTCGCGTGATCCCCTTTTGCAACCTTCTGACAAGCAAAGTCAATGGGAAAGTCAGATTCACTTAACAATCATGTTACTAACTTAACAACTACAGCAATTCACTTTATAACTGTGGCAAGAAAGGTCGTAAAATGGGGGGAAAGCTCACTTAAAAATGTCTCACTTAGCAACAGAAATTTTGGGGTCATTTGTGGTCATAAGTTGAGGACTACCTGTAGAAACAATTAGCAAATAAATTTAACAACTTAAGATTAATCAGTATATTTTAAAACAAAAGCTATGGAAAAAGTAGTAAAAGATAAGAGGGTTAGGTAAAATGAAGCAGAGCTTAGTAGTATTAATATTAATATTAGTACTGCCAGTTGTTCGTGATTAAGTCAGCCTACCAGCCAAAATATTAATTTATTTTTAATGTTAAAGGGAAATTTAGAGATTTTACAATTATATCATGGAGGAGTACTCTTTTTAGCCTCAAAGGCTGCATGAAGCCAAGAGAGTATGCATGTCTCGTAAAGTTGTTCTATGACCTACAATTCAGTTCTGCTGAAATTGCTGACAATCAAGGGTGAAAGTCCTACTGACACCTCTCCATTTAATTTAATCCTACTGCCAGATTTCCAGCCCTGTCCCTGGGAAACCCAGCAAGGGAATTTTCTCACAGTATTATCGGGCATAGCTCAGAGTATCAACACCCTAAGAAATCTCTGCAACTACTGGGTCTGGTAATGTTTATTTTTATATTAAAATATGTCTATATTTTTCCAGTGCACAAACTGGCTCTGGGCAGGGCACAAAAAAGACCCCAGATACAAATCACAATTTATTTTCAGAATGATAGTAATAAAAATTGCCTACTAACTGCCATTGAGTTGCTAGGTTTGATAGCCCACTGAAACAAAATGGTTTAACAACCTTCCTGATTGATAGGAAGATGTCAGGCACAAATAATCAGGAACAGCAGTTGTGTTCAAAGCACTAAAAGTTTATTACTACTCATGCTACTCATACACAAGAATCTGGACTACATTGTTAAGGCAAATTGGAGCTAGCTAGGGGTCAATGACATTCACGGGGGATGGACTTGGATCTCTTGTGGCAGCATAGTGACTCTAAACATTAAACATTAAATCCCACCCTCAGGGTTCAGCCTGATCATCTCCTATAGAAGATTAGATCAATTGCACCACTGACACCTTGTGTTCCATAATATAGAGGTTACCATCAAGAAGCTCTGCTTTTTCTGTCACAGCCCATTAAACTCATGACCTTTAGCAGCTCCTCCCTAGATATTGAGATGGATAACCTGGATTGATCATTCATTCATTCATTCATTCATTCATTCATTCATTCATTCATTCATTCATTCATATGATTTAATAATTTACTCAGGCCAACAAAATGGCTCTTGTTGACCAACAATTCATATACATTATGAATTTTAACAATCCAATAATATAACGCAAAAGTAGAATCAAGAGCTTAAATATCTATACGCCCTCCCCCAAATATAATAAATACACATAAAAAATACACTGCCATTGGGGCCCTTATAATGGGGGAAAGAGAAACTAAGCAACTTTATATTCTGGACTCAACGAATATCATTGCCCATAGCCTGAGGGAAAAGTCAAGGCTTACAGAAGGCTAACTAGCTCAGGCCTATCCAAACTTTTGGAGGGATACTGTCCCATAACGGAGGTACTATCATAGAGAAAGCATTTCTTCTGGTACTTGCTAGATGAGACTGTTTCATAAAATGGAACAAGAGCATTCCTATCCTGCCAGATCTAGTGGAACAAGCAGAAACAATTAGATTTATGCAATGATCCTTCTGGCCACAGTTATCACCTGCTCCCAAGTAAGAGCCATGGGTTCAAGCGAATCTCCAAATTGCATGCCATCTTGTTCTGCCACAGTTTTGTGTCTATTTTTTAGGGCAAACTCTATTTCCTTTACTTATACATCTTCCACACAAGAATGTTATACTTTTGTATCCCTGTTAAATATTATATTTCAGGCTTTACATATTACCATTAAACAACCTCAACTCTGTTCAGAACCACCTATTTTCTTACCACTACAAATTAGTGGACAGTATTTAATAATTGAACAATGTAAATTGAAATCAAACAAGAAAGTTGGAATCCAATGCAGCTATTGAGTGCCAGATTATTCTTGGAATTAAAACAAGAAGCGCTAATAAATAATGAACTGGAGATTACAAATGTTAGACAGAATGGTGCAACAAGAACATATATAAAAATTAATGTACCGATTAATTTTCTAGCAAATGAATAATTATTCAAAGGACAATAGGAACATTTTACATTACTGAGGAAAACATATGTATTACTATGGCAGGCTAAAACATGGAGCTTCCATAGTAACCTTATAAAGTGTCTAGACATAAAATCTATATATGAAACATAAAACTTGGATTTCAGTAGTGGGATTCAAATATGAGAACAACCGGTTCTCTCTGTGGATGGCATTTCCGGAAGTCCATTCTGGGCCTATGCAACAAAAAAATAGCTACCGGTTCTGCTGAAGTGGTGTGAACCAGCTGAACCCCATCACTGGATTTCAGGTATTTTTCCTCACATAGTAAAAAAAATAATTGTAAAAAAAATGAAACAAAATCACAGCTATTACATGGAAGCCAGATTTTCTTTTTTATCTACAGATAGTTCTCAACTACAACCATTCATGTAATGACCATTTGAAGTTACAACAGCATTGAAAACAATGACCTATGACTGGTCCGTGCATCCCTACAGTCACATGATCAAAATTCGGGATCTTGGTAACCGGCATATATTTACGATTGCAGTCTCCTGAGGTCATGTGATCACCCTTTGTGAGCTTTCTGGCCAGCTCCCAAAAGGAAAATCAACGGGGAAAACTGGATTCACTTAATGACTATGCAATTCATTTAACAACTGAGTAATTTGCTTAACTGGTTATAAAATTGGCTATGATTCCTTAGCTGCTTATGAACGTGGCCACATTCCCTCCGTGGCAAAGTAAGGGCAAAAAAGTCTTAAAAGTAGTACTTCAAAACTGAAAGGTAAACTCATGATGAATTGCAATCTCTATTTAGTTCCTAACCTCCTCCCATATCTCCCTCTTGATCTGATCACTGTACTAGGTGTACTAGGTGGCCATAGTAAGGAAAGGTGGTTTAGGTACATGAAGTGTTCAGAATGTTATTGGAGACCTTATACTTTGAATTCCATGGTCTTCAGTGCTGCTTTTAGTAAGCTGAACCTCAGCACTCGCAGTACACTGTGGCCTTTTGACTGACCCTGTTGGTGCAGAGTTGTTGAGTAGTTGCACTAAGTTAACTAATTGACAGGCAATCCTTGGTGATCATATACAAGAGAGGGCTTGTACTATTTTGTCTGAAAACTAAATATGAAGACTATTGTAGGAACTATTATTTTAATTTAACCAAAAGAAAAAACTCTTGTAAAAAGGATCAGTAATATTCTAACATTAGGTGTTTCCACAAACTAATTCTGTTTCTATCAAGGGCAGATTCTCAGTTCTGAGTGGAATATTTAGTAGCTCTACCAATTTACATATTGTGTGTGTGTCCTGATGTATACTCATACATTCTAAATATATCCTTCTAAATATCCAGTGACAAAACAAAGTGAAACTAATAACAAAGTTAATAAGTACACCAAACTATGATTTGCTTAATTATGTTTAACTAGTTGTACCCGGCCACGCGTTGCTGTAGCTCATAGCATGTGTTGCTTTTACGTCCAACAGATGGCGCTGTTTTTCAAAAAAAGCATGTTTTACCTGTCACAGGTGTGACATCTATATAATAGTAGGTATATAAAAACACGCGCGTATTCGAATGCAACGTTGTGTCAAAATTTCAAAGCAATCGGTGAAAAACTTTCGGAGATTTAAGATTTTGAACAAACGAACAGTTACATTTTTATTTATATAGATTGGAAAGTGCAACTGTAATATTAGGATATAACTCATGACTTATTAATCACAGTGACAAGGTTTATCCAACACCTTAAGCTTAAAATAAATCAGGATTATGTAACACAAATTTCAAACTATACATCTGAGTATTTATTTATTTATTTTATTTATTTTATTTAATTTAATTTATATCCCGCCCTTCTCCCAACGGGACTCAGGGCGGCTCACAACATATTTAAAACAAAGGCATATATACAATCCCCCCTTGTAAAACCGAATTAAACCAAATTTTAAAGTTGTGTTATTTCGAATTCCTTAAAATGAACCCAGTATAAAATCCTCCCTAGGCCAGGTCCGCTTGCTGAAAAAGCCATGTCTTGAGGGCGCGACGAAAGGTAAGGAGATCCGGAATCGTCCGAATCTCAGGGGGTAGTTCGTTCCAGAGGGCAGGGGCACCCACAGAGAAGGCCCTCCCCCTGGGGGTCGCCAGCCGACATTGCTTGGCCGACCGCACCCTGAGGAGACCCACTCTGTGGGAGCGTACCGGTCTATGGGAGGGAATCTGCGGCAGAAGGCGGTCTCGGAGATAACCGGGTCCTATGCCATGAAGCGCTTTAAAGGTGGTAACTAACACCTTAAAGCGCACCCGGAAGGCCACTGGCAACCAGTGCAGCTCGCGCAGCAGCGGTGTCACATGGGAGCGACGAGT